>NC_072768.1:19232692-19387223 GCF_022539595.1 Amphiprion ocellaris
TTTTTAGAGCGACATGCTATACTATGACATTTTTAGAGCGACATGCTATAATATGATGTTTTTAGAGCGACATGCTATACTATGACGTTTTTAGAGCGACATGCTATACTATGACATTTTTAGAGTGACATGCTATACTATGATGTTTCAAGAGCGACATGCTATACGATAACGTTTTTTTGGACGACATGCTATACAATGACGTTTTTTTGGATGACATGCTATACTGTGACAATTTTAAAGAGACATGCTATACTATGATGCTTTTTGGACGACATGCTATACTATGATGTTTTTTGGACGACATGCTATACTATGATGTTTTTTTGTACGACATGCTATGCTGTGACGTTTTTTGGACCAAAGGCTATACAATGACATTTTTAGAGCAACATGCTATACAATGACGTTTTTTAAATGACATGCTACACTATGTCGTTTTTAGACCAAAGGCTATACTATGACGTTTTTAGAGTGACATGCTATACTATGATATTTTGTTTAACGACATACTATACTATGACGTTTGTTGGACCAAAAGCTATACTATGACATTTTTTGAGCGACATGCTATACTATGACGTTTTTAGAGCGACATGCTATACTATGACGTTTTTAGAGCGACATGCTATACTATGACATTTTTAGAGCGACATGCTATAATATGATGTTTTTAGAGCGACATGCTATACTATGACGTTTTTAGAGCGACATGCTATACTATGACATTTTTAGAGTGACATGCTATACTATGATGTTTCAAGAGCGACATGCTATACGATAACGTTTTTTTGGACGACATGCTATACAATGACGTTTTTTTGGATGACATGCTATACTGTGACAATTTTAAAGAGACATGCTATACTATGATGCTTTTTGGACGACATGCTATACTATGATGTTTTTTGGACGACATGCTATACTATGATGTTTTTTTGTACGACATGCTATGCTGTGACGTTTTTTGGACCAAAGGCTATACAATGACATTTTTAGAGCAACATGCTATACAATGACGTTTTTTAAATGACATGCTACACTATGTCGTTTTTAGACCAAAGGCTATACTATGACGTTTTTAGAGTGACATGCTATACTATGATATTTTGTTTAACGACATACTATACTATGACGTTTGTTGGACCAAAAGCTATACTATGACATTTTTTGCGCGACATGCTATACTATGACGTTTTTAGAGCAACATGCTGTACTATGACAATTTCAGAGTGACATGCTATACTATGACAATTTCAGAGTGACATGCTATACTATGACGTTTTTTGGGTGACATGCTATACTATGACGTTTTTAGAGCGACATGCTATACTATGACATTTTTAGAGCGACATGCTATACTATGACGTTTTTTGGACCAAAGGCCATACTATGGCGTTTTTAGAGCGACATGCTATACTATGACGTTTGTTGGGCGACACTATACTATAGGCTTTTTAAATTGACATATTACTATGACGTTTTTTTTTGTTTTAGTTTTTTAGCAACATATAAGAATTTGAACAGTTTTAAAAATTACTATACTTTTACTTGTGCAATGAAATATTATTCTATGGCATTTTTTAGATGACATACTCTGATGTTTTCTTGAAAAATATACTATTTTGACAATATACTGCACTATGACATTTTTTGAAACACATATCATACATGACAATTTTAGGCAACATCCTATCATTTTGCACTTTTTGAACCACATAATAATCTTTTTTTTTTTTTTTTTTTTGCCAAGCTATACTATGAACTACAGGCCATACTATGTTATTCTTGAAAAGTATACTATACTTTGACATTTTCTGAACTACATCCTATACTATGGCGTTATACACAGAGTGCTTTGGTTACATGTTGATTTATAATCTAGATTTTTTTCTGTTTTGTTTTTTGACAGGATTACCACAGACATGACCATGAACACCATTGACACCCACCCGAGGGAGATGCTGCCTGAGATCTCAGGGCTGCTTGGTCGTGGTCTTTCTGGTCCTGCTCCAGAACGCCTTCATCAACTACGTCTTCTTTTGAAGAGGCCCTCAGATGCTGCAATCTCTGACCTTAAGGAGGAACTGCTACTTTCACTCTGTAACGAGACGGCGGTTATTTTAAAGACCCAGCTCCTGGCGGCTTTGACTGACAGTTTAACACCCATCAAAGTGGAACTACAGACAGTTAAATCTGAGCTGTTGGTCAGTATTTCAAACATCAAGTCCGACCCGGCTGCACTAAAACACACTGTGGGTGAAACGGAAACTTCACTCTCCACATCACCGACGACATCGTCACACTCCAAAGCAGAGCACCTGTCTGCTGAACTTTTAAAAGTGGACTATAAATGTGAAGAATGTGAGCAGCAGCAGACTGTGAGCAGCAGAACAGATGTGATCAGAAAGAAGTCATTTTCTTTTTTCTTTTCTTTCTGGTTGACTTGATGCTGTCAGATGCAGATGTTGGAGCTGATTCTGATCTTTCAGGATAAAAAAAGCTGCTTTTCCTTCACAGACTTTTCAGGAAATTATTCTCTCAGGTTTTCTCTGCTATTTATATTTTTATTATCTGTGATTATTTCATTATTTCTTTATTGTAAAAATAAAGTTTGAGGCATAAAGACTCATTTAGTTATTTTAATCCTGAAATCTTTGATGTAGCAGAACTAAATTTCCATTTTACTTCTTGTACTTCTGATACTAGAACTAAACGTATCTTCAACACGGATCATCTGGTTTTAATGAATCAGCAGCAACATCACAACAACAAATGAGACAATTTTCAACAAATTAATGAAACTGATGTCATTTAAAACTATCAGTTTGTTTTAGTGTCAAATTAAAGCTGATTACTGACAACTAGAACATTAACGTTACTGTTTTAATCACATTTAAGTTTCCTGAACGTTACATTAATGTCAACCAGCCACAGTTTTATGAACTTAATGAACCACATTACAGGAACACAACACACTTCAGCTGTTTACATGAAACTCAACACATTAGCTTGATGCTACGTTAGCTTTAATCATGCTACGACTGAGCAGCTAGCTCGGTTAGCATCGCTAACATTAAAGCTAATATTTACTATGCTAACTTTCTTCTCTGGTCAGAACACACACTGAAACAAACTCCACCAACATCTGGAGTGCATGGCACACATTACATCTGACACTAAAGCTGCATATGAAGTGCATTAAAAGCGGCACCGATACGAAAATAAACATTTACTTACCGAACTATTAGAGTCCTTTCAGTGTCTGCTGGTAGAATCAGCCGAAGGTAGAAAACTGGTTAAAACAAGCCAACGGGCAGGAAAACTGTCTGTGGAAAATGTTCTGCTGCTGCACCGATAAATAAACCAACAGTTATTATATCCGAATTAATCCAAACGAGGAGAGCAGAGTCTCTGCTGCCTCCTCCATAGGACCTGTCAATCATTCCAGACCGGACTGTCAATCAAGTAGTCCCGCCCCCTGGCTCTGCAAAACTTTAACGCTCTATAAAAAAATCATTATTGATTTATTTTAAGATCGGCCACCTGATCTCTCATTTTGACCACGGAAACTAACGAAAAAAATGTATGTACAGTCTATGCACCACTCTGTTTGGCTCCACACTTGCTGATGACCACTTCCGGTCTCAGAAAATTAAAAAACGGACCTTTTTTCGTTTCTGTCTCTTACTGATTTTACTTTCTTGTTATTCTAAATATAAAACGAAAATCAAAGCATTTTTAAAAAAAAAATCGTATATCCCTTTTTGATCACGAAAAGGAAAAACGCCTTGTATTTCAATTTTAATTTTTGTATTTTAAAACGAAAATCAAATAACCACTTTTTTGTTTTGCAATACCCGTTTCAGAACGGAAAATCCAGTTACCAGATCCGTACACGGACCATTGTGCCAGGAAAGTGTATGAGACAACATGCCCCCCACTATATCTCATTGAGGGAAAGAAAAGCTGATGAACATACTGAGAAGTGCCTAAAAGAATTTGCAAAAACAATGCGACTTCTTTCCTGTATAACTGTCGTATTTGACGATTTCATCCCTGCCATGTGTGCTACATGTATACTGTATACTGTATGTAAGTACTATCTGCAATACTTTTGAGTTTCAACTGCTAAATGGACTTAAACATCAGTAATTTTATTATTTACACCTTTGCTTGTCCCGCTCCAACATTTTAATGGTCTTCTGCAAAAAAGGCTAACTTGGATTTGCTTCCCTCATCAGTAATAAACAGTGATTTACACGAAAACACAAAAGTAAAAATATGTAGAAAATGTTTTAATTTTCCGATATAATTTCAGATGTCTTATTGTAAAGCTTTAAAAGTAGATATTTTCACAATTTATTCACAAATAGTTAATTTATTTTCGTTGTAGTTTACAATTTTAATCTGTAGAATTTACACTTACTCTCAATGAAAGTGGGCTTGTGCGGAAAGATGTACTGCAACATTTGTAAGGCACCTTCATTCCTGACCAGTAGATGGTGGTAAAACATTAGAAGAACTACTGGCAGTGGCTTTGTCTTCAGAGATTCTTGCAAAGACAGAGACTTTTCAATTTTTTAATTTTTCATCAGGATTTCCTGATGTATCCTACACACTTGTGTGTTATAGGTGAGGTTCTATTTTATCGTGTATTGAACTGCAAACTGTTGATTACGTGATGTCGCTTTGGTGTGAGTGCATATTTATAGATGACTTACTGATTGAAACGGTTTGGTACTTTTGCCCCAGCCTTTTCTATGTCTGTCCTAAAGCACTTCATATCTGTATAAACAGCAGTCTGCTCAAAGATCCAGTTTCTTGACTTCAGAAGCCTTCAGAAAGATTTTCTCAGTGAAAGTTGCTGCAGTAGGAGAAGGTTGTTTAAACAAATTCTTGTATACCTCACACATACACACATACCACCCTCCCTCCCACTCCTCCTGCACTCACACATCCTATAGTGGAACAGTTGGCCTTGAGCAGTATCAGTTTCATCTATTGATGCACCATGTCTGCTTCAAAATCCATAGAAACCACACACGATTAAGCAGTTATCTCCGCTGCCAACGGGGCTATCAGTAGTTTTGGGGTAGAAGCTGTTGGCACTTTGCCTTACGGGCATTATAGACTGTACTGTCAGCCTGGCTGCCAGCTTTTGAAGGAAATCGTGTCAGCTTTGACTTTAACTGACTGAGACTGAATGAGGTCATTTTTAGGTATTGTGTTACATGTCTAGAGTGTCCATTTTGTAACAGCTGCATGCGATGTGTGGGGGACTGCAGCCTTGGTCCAAAGCTGACCACCTATTCACTGCACACGGCCGGGTGGTATGCTGTCAAAAACGGGCATGGTCCAACTGGAGGAGGTATGAAGGGGGTGGGCGGTAAGTGTCGGACCCCTGGGGTCTGCAAGTATGTGCCAATAGCTCATACGCACATGTGGTGTGGTGAAAAATGGACTTGCATTGTTTGATCCACGAATGTGAGATTCTGGCGTGAATCTCACATTAAGGCAGCAGTGAACAGAACACACTCTCTGAGGGATTTCTGATGCCTGCTCAAGGATCTTTGTTAAGACTACATGTAATACAGCACAGTCATTTTGACAAGCCATATTCTGTTGCCATTAATGTGGTTATAATGCTATATTTGTTGCAAAAACAAAACAGCAGTTCTCACAGTGAAGCGGTCATAAAAGTGTGCTGACAGTCATTTAGGAAATGCACACATTACGACCAGTGGCAGTGTTTTCGCTGTAGAAAATACTTTCCCATTGTAAAACTTTAGGCTGTTAAGCAGTCTGGAAAATGTTGCCCCATGTCAGCACAGTTAGAATGAATGGTACAAAGGCCAGACACGGCTGTAGCTGTGAACTGTGGCCGGTCTTTTGTGTGTGAAACTAGCAGGCAAGACTCTCGATAACAGGAGAGGGGGGGTAAGCTAATTATTTTTAACAGCTTAACACGCCAATCAAATGAGCTTTCTGGAGATTTTTACAGACTGTTGTGGCTCACGTCACCCGAGTACATTAAACCTCTTAACAGAATGTCCCCTTTGTTTTTTGCATTTCACACTTACGAGAGTCCTCTGAGGTACTGTACATACAGCGCAAGCCATTTACAGACACACGCCCTGTTTATGAAGACACAGACAACAGACAGCACAAGCAAATGAGATTCTCCCAAATTTTTGTGGTTTTAGCATGTTGCAGTGTTTAATGCTGTGTGAAAAACAAGCAACATTCTGTATGTCTTCAGTGGAAAAGTTTGCAAAGCTAATGAAAAAGATATTCGTGGTCATGACAGAATTCTTGTCAAGGTAGTTCAGAACAGATGATGTCCATTTTTCCATAGTCAATTGTTTTCCTGCTGTAGAGGACCAGCTTGTTTCCTTTTAAAACAGAGCATCAGACTAGCTTGAAAAACAAAATCCCTCTCCAGTCACTGATTAAAGCCGTAAAAACGAATTTCTTTGTATCAAAATTTCATATCTTGAAGTGTTTTCCATGAAAATAATTCCTTCCTGCCTCTAAACAATCACTCCCTTTAGAATGTATATATCTATGGAGTCACCACTCCTATCTACGCCCACTCATCCCCACCTACTGCAGCTCAGATGGTGCAAGAAGTCACATAATTATCTGTATTTGGAAAATCCAGTCACTGGTGAATTAGTACTCCTGGCTATTCCAAGCAACTCTGTGAAAAGGTTTTTGAAAAGCATAAGTCAGGGACTGGAAACAAGAAAAATTCCAAGTTGCTGAATATCCCTTCGAGTACTTTTAAATCCATCATTAAGAACAATATGGCACGTATGGCATGTCTTCAAAAACTGAGTAATCATGCAAGAAAGAGACTAGTCAGGGAGTCCACCAGGACAACTAAGACTCCTCTGAAAGAGTTACAAGCTTCAGTGGCTGAAATGGGAGAAAGCGTTCATACAACTGTTGCCTGTTCTTCACCAGTCAAATCTTGATAGGAGAGTGGCAAAGAGAAAGCTAATGCTGAATCTCAACTAAAGTTCACTAAAGAGGCATGTGGGAAATGTCAAAAATGAATATTTTTGACCATAAGAGATGTTTGGAGGACACCAAACACTGCCAATCATCACAAACACACATCCCCACCATTAAGCATGGTGGTGGCAGCATCATGATGGAGGGATTTCTCCCAGCAGCATGACCTGGAAGGCTTTTAAAGGTAGAGTTTAAAATGAATGCAGTAAAGTATACAGAAATCCTGAAGTACAACTTGATGTAGTCTGCAAGAGGTCTGCAAACTGGGGCAGATTTGTTTTCCTGTAAGAGAATAACCCTATACTTTAAGCTAAGCATCACATAAATGGTTTAAAGACAACAAAGTCAATGTTCTATAGTGGCTGAGTCAGAACCAGACAACAGTCAGGCTGAGAATTTGTGGCCAGACCTGAAAAGTGCTGTTCACACATGATACCTGTGCAATCTGACAGTTTTGCAAAGAATGAGTAAAAGAATGAGGTAAAATTGTATTGTCCAGATGTACAATGCTGATTAAGACCTGTCCACACAGGGTGAAACTGCATCTACTGAAGGCAGTGAATACTTACACAATTACTGATTTTACATTTTGCATTTTTAATTATTTGACTTTTTTTGAAAAAAAATATCTGTTTTCACTTTGGCATTAAAGATTGATTTTTGTCTGTTCTTGTCAAAAAGGTCACATCTATACTGGCCATGAGTCAAGTGTGAAAAGCAATAAAAGGCCTAAACTTCCAAGAGAGAGGGAATTATTTGTATTGGTACTGTGTGTCTTCTAAAATATAAAAAGCAGCACATAGACTTGTTAGACAGTAAAAAACTTGATTTTCACTGGAGGGGGTCTTTAAAAAAAGCTTTTTCTTACCTTGAAAAACTGAAGAATGTTACCAAATAAAATAATGCATTAACTGTCATGTTTTGTATGTGGTCTTGGAGACTCCAGACCCAGACTGAAAGCTGAAAAGTATTCCTTAACATTGTATTAATACCTTAATCTTGGTTTAGATCATCAGCAACATCAGATGTAAAATGCTTTTTTTTTTTGCTTTTTTTGATGATTTGTGGAATGCTACCATTTCAGTGCTTTTCTAGACATTAGGTTTTCTTCCAAGAATATGTAATTGGAGGATTTTCATAGAAGAAAAAATGGACATAATGTCTCTGCTTACTTTGAGCATAATGGACTCCAACTCTAACTAAATAAATAATAAATAAATATAATAATAAATAACTGAAGCAGTTTGTTGAATAAAGAAAATATTTCAGTCTTTCACAGAAAGAGACAAAGAGTGTATCAGTCTGATCTCACAGTGGTAGGTAAAACCATTTGGAAGTGATTTATGTCCTGCTTTTCACTGATCCATAACCCTGCATTTGACAAGGTTAACTCACATCAATCACCTCTCTGAAGGTCCTCTGCTCTCAGAATCTACTTTTTCTCCACGCTTGACGAAATAATAGGTTCTTGTGTCTTTTACCCAAGAGACATGCAGACTAGTCTTCTTCTGCCAAAGGAAGATACGATCTCTGGATGAGAGAAAAAATGGGAAATTCCTAGAAGCTGAAACATTTGGTTGCACATTTTATTAATAGGACTTAATGGAGAAAAAAATCACTTCTGTTGTGATCGTTAATCACTGTACCTCTACAGAAAGGTGTGGTCACGTTTAACCCACAAGAAAGCCCCTCTATTGTCCAGCTATTCATATTTCAAAAAGCCCTCAAAACCGCAGCAATGTCCTTCCCCTCCAAACATCTCCACCCCTTTGTCTACCTGCTCTAATTAAGAGCCAGCCCAAGTGCCGCTGTCTAGTGTTCAGCATGTCTTCCTGTCTGGATTACAGAGTGTGTGTGTGTGTGTGTGTGTGTGTGTGTGTGTGTGTGGGAATGTCTTTATGTTTGATTTTGTGTATGTGCTTCAAACACACTCAAATATGGCCTCAATACAGACACATGTACAATTGGTCTATTAGCGTCGCGAGTGGGACACTCATTCCAGTCTGTCTCTTGATAGGGCTACTCAAACACAGACAAAACCACTTCAATGGACCTCTGCAACAGCCAATGACAAGCTTTTAAGCTCTCCAGGCTCATTTTCTGTCTGAAGTTGTTCTTTTTTTTTTTTTTTTTAATAAATGGAGAATACTTAATCAAATATACTTGTTTTATTTTGAAGTATGTCTGCTGCAATTTACCCAGTGCACATTATACTCTGCTTTGAAAGGAGGGAGCAGAGATAGTGATTAATTAGGAAGTATCTGCATTAAATGGGCTTTTCAAGATCAGTGAATTGTTATAAGCATTTCACATTTATTTAAAATTTTACATGGGCACTTAGTTTGTGAGGGTTTCCTTTTGGATTCGTGGTTTTCTCCCACAGCACAAAGAAATGCAGATTAGATGATTCAGAGACAATAAATTGCCCTAAAGTGTGTGTGTGTAAATGGTTGCTTGGCTTTGTACATGTTACTCATACAATCAGTCCATCTGAAGAGCACACTGCCTCATATGCCATGTGTGCCAGAGTTTCATCTTCTGCAATGACACTGCATAGGTCAAGTACATAATTACTCTTTCGATTTTTTTTTTTTTTTTAAAGAAACATTTTGTTCAAATCTAAAAGGCTGCAAATCAGCAGCTATTACATCGTCTGAAAAGGGGGAAAAAGCAGCACTTGAACTGATCCAAGTGTTTCATGTTTAGACTATAACAAATGTCTCCTCTTAAGAAAAGAAAAGCTTCCAAACCCATAATTTCAAGGAGGAATGTGTTTTACAAGTGATTAACTTCATCTCTGGATGTGTGTTTAAACTGGAGCCTTGTACAGCTGTGGATTAAATAAAATGACATGTGGAACACGGATCAAAGCTACGCGGATCAACTCCTGTGCATGGCTATTGTGAAAACTGCATTTTTTGAGACACCACAACTGCCTTGAAAAGTTCTCGGCTAACCAAGAAAGATTTGAGATCTTTGTTTCAGGAAAAACAATTTGTCTTTTTCTGTCATCAGAAATTATGTATAATGTAAATAAATGAGTAAACCAAACTGCCAGCTCTTCTGAAACAACCAGACTTTCATTTCATAACAGCACTGATCAATCTTTCTGCTGGCCCTCTTTAAGCCGTATGCCCGGTACCTACAGTAGGCCATTGTTTGCCTTCTGCACATGGACATCCCAGACAGTGTTGAATGAAATATAAGAAAGATTCATGAGCTTTTCACATGTCACGATGGCAGCAGGATTTATTCTGTTTTAGCGCTCCATATGGCCCTTCAGCTCAACGACACGCTCTAACCAGCTGCTTGTGACACATTTGTTGGCACAGAGTGCAGCATCAGTGGCCACTTTGACCAGACTGTCAGTCTGGCAGTTGCCATACGGACAAGAATCGACTCAGATTAATTGGCCCAGAAGACTTGTTAGACACATGATTAGATGTATTCCTAATTAGGCAGTCATGCTTCAGTGTTAACCTTTGCATTTACAGCTTTGTTTTAATAAGAATCACTAACCATTGTGCAGTGTTTAATAATTCTTTATGTACTATTTGTTTTATTTTTTTTAATCCCCTAACAGACTGAAAAGAAACTTTTAGGATAGCTTTCTAGAATTTTACTACTGATGCTGTTCCTGTCATTGCTACTTCAATCAAATGGCATGCGTCTTATAATAACAATTCGATTTTTACTTTTCCTTCTAGTAAATATTGGACTCGCTTGACTTTTATTTGAATGTTTCCTTTTTCTTTCTTAACCAGATGGTCTCCATAGCAGAAATAAATAGGCTGCACATACACAGCAAAACACTTTTTTCTCCAAAGCTTTTATCTATTTGGGTGATAAAATACTTTTCAAGGCAGTTTTCCAGTATGAGGCCACTGCAAGCAGCAGAGCACCTTTCAAGCATGTTTGAAGAAACCAAGGCCACACAGAGAGACCATTGGAGGTGGGCTGATGCTTTGTTAGATAGGCACGGCATAGCCAAAGCAAAACCTTATGTTGTTAGTCCTCTGTCGCACCTTTACACCTCTCTCATCTTGAACTATTGTTGAGTGGCCCTTCACTGACGTGCTGTTATCCCCTCATGAATCCACACACATACAAAAGCTTAAGGGATCCTTTTCTCTGAGAGGAGATAGACCCGTAGACCAAGACAAAGGCTTCAAACTTTCCAAATTATCTCTTCTGGGTGTTCTTCAAAAGGTATTACAGCTATCTGGGAGAATCATCTTAAATGCTTATGCCCTACATGTCAAAGCAAAAAAAAGTCTTATTGTGCAAAATGCACATCATAAGCAGCAGGGCCTTCATTTTTTTCTTCTTCTTTTGCCAGGTTGTAATTTTACGTTGGCACACACACGCACCATATCTGCAAGAATGTTATAGAAAATGTTTGATCTTCACATGAATGTTGAGTCTGTACACACAAGATGCTTATTAGAGCAGAAGGTGGAATTTTTCTTCCATCTGATTTATATCAGGTGCAAGACCATGGATGGGTAATTTGACTGATAGAAGCATTTTTATTATAGAGTTCTAGTTGTGGTGGAAATGATAGGTGTGCTTTACAGCATTTTGTGGACTGAAGTTTACGCCCTTTCTTTTGTCTACATCTGATTATCCCAGAATGTTTGTTTAGACTCATCCCTGTATGGGAGCTTCACCTGGAATTTGTAGCAGTGGCCAAGATGAAGACCAGCTCTGAGATACACCTGGTGAGGGACAACAAACAGACAAGTTTAACCGTCCTGTAAAGGATCCTTTAACCACAGCTGACATCCCTCACATGATCCAAGTCACACTGATAGCTGGTAAAGCAATAAACATAGAAAGGGAGTTGAAAAATTCTAAACATGAGTAAAAACACAAACCTCCTCTGTAAAAAGCTGTGATTTCGTTGTCCAAGACTGATTGGGAAACAAATGAATGATTAATGTTAAATGTATTTATTCAAGTCCACTGTATCTGGGAAAATCTGATTTCTGCCCATTTTGAATTTGTACAAAAGGATAAAACAATACAGCCAGTCAGTACATGCTCATAAAACCAAAATAAATACAATTACAAAAGTTTTGTACTGAGTTTAGAATGATGTCATTTACAGCATTTATGTACTTAGGACTGAATGTGAAAGTAGCACAACCAGGATTTAGATAGGCTTAAGACTATTTTAATTGAACAGCTTGGTTGTTTATACAAACAGCTTTTGGGATTTCTTCATGTTTTTACCTGGCAGCGTTCAGAAGGTTTCTTACTGGGCTGTAAGCTGTTAAGTTTTTTCCCATCTCGCCTCCAAAACTATAAAGTTTTGTGCTCCAGTTCTCTATGGAAATTCACATGCTGATATGTAAAAAGGACTAATCGAGGAAACAAAGGCAAATATTTTCTGGAAGATTTTAGGTGGATTAGCTATATGTCCTGCATTACACATACTGTATGAGTTTTATATGTATGTCTTTTTCTAAAATCCAACCTTCATCAGAGGAAAATTTCTAGATTACTGACATAGTAAGTTGTCTTAAGTGCCTTTGCATAGTGGTTCAGCCTGTTTGTGTTCTCCCAAATACAACTCCAGGTGGGAAGCCAGTGGGGGATAATGTCTTTGTACGTGATCTCCTTCTGATATGTCGGGTAAAAAGAGCACAATACTTGTATTATATTTGACACCTATCTATCTACATCCTCACCTAGCCCTCAGTAAGCTACATTAAAGCCTTGTGCTACAGTGCCACAGTTAACTATTTTAAAAACACCCACTGAGAGCAAGGATGTTTTGTATCATGTCTGTAGACCTTGGTGCTGTCACATTCCTTCCCTGGCTACAAATGGTTGGAGTGCTGCTTTCTAGGCCCGTGTCTGACAAAGAACTGTTGTTTCCCAGCCTTTTCTCTCTTCACACGCCAGCCTCTTTGGCTTAGAGCAGCTGCTGAGGCATTAGAATGAAATTGTGGGAATATTTGTTCTACTCGCTGTCGATATGGTCTTACCATTGATTCTGTCCATCTTGCCTTCACATGTGACCTCTCATTTCCTGGACACTTGATATGGCATCAAAGTGATTTAAACATGCATTCCCAACCACTGCAAATGCCAAATTTGAGAGTTAGCCAGGAATTCCTTAATAGGCAGCAGAAAAGTTAGTTTTAGGGTCAAGATTATACATTGGCACATAAAAAAGCCCACCAGAGACCAACAAAGAGAAGTATAACCAGATATATGCTTAGATTTCTGTTCCATAAACTGAATTTTGATGAATTCTTATTTTGGATGTATAGGACTTAATAGCAAAACAGAAAAAATACATTCAGAAAACCTTAAGACAATCACCCTCTGTTATTTTTCTTCTAACTTCTTGTTAAAATGTTTTAATAATCAATGAAGAAAACTATTGGGAAAATACTAGTTTTCAGACCAGGGATGTGCTGTGCCTATTTTTCCTAAGTTTTCATGGAATTAGTCTCAGCTGGTGTTTCCATGTTAAAGCAGACATTTAATGAGATGTGGGTACCCGTCAGTGGACAATTTTCTTATCCTTGGCATTATAGTTGACCGACTCTAATGTCATTTTCCACATACAAACATGCACTTTGCTTAGTCTTTACTTTTGCTGGTGTGGAGAATGATGACTCACTGGTAAATCATAGGGAAAAGCAGCAAAGTTTTAAGGCCTCACATGTAGTTTCAGGATGGTTCTGTGAAAGATTGGCCCAAAACTTAGCTGCTCTTCACTTTTACCCGTAAACTCACTTGAAACTGCTGCAGCTGGGCCCACAGGACCACACACACCCGATCCCAAGCATCACTGTACAAATCAGGGAAGTATGAGCTGAAGTGCTGCTGGCTTAGTGCTGTGAGGAGAGAAGTAGTTACTTCTTTCAGCACCTCTACAGACAGGTTGCTCACGGGAAATAAACCATCAAGCATGGATGTGTAACCGGATACTATTGCAAAGTTAATCACCAAGTTTAATGGTGTGCACTGCACTGTTGCTTTAACTACTGCATAGCTGTAATGCGGTGCATGTATTTTATTCTGAGCAATACACCAATAAACCACAACATTAAAACCACTTAAAGATGCAATTCCCTGCTCAGAAACATTGGGTCCAGGCATCCCCCCCATCCTCCCTGATAGCAGAATGACAGTGTGGTGCAGTCAGACTCTTATGCTCTACATGATGTTCTGGCTAAGCACGACTGCCAGCAGAACAATGTGCCCTGCCACAATGCAAAAACTGCTCAGTAACAGCCAGAGGAACACAACAAAGAGCCCAATCAATTTAAGCATTCATGGGATGCACTGGTACAAGCCTGATCCACAAAGGCCCCACCCAATATCCTGGTGTCAGACACCACAGGGCAGCCCTAGAGGTCTTGTGCTCATGTCTCGGTGGTTTAGATCTATTTTAGCAGCGCAGTGGGGACTTACACAACATTGGTTATAATAGTGTCTGATTACTGCATGATATGAAGAAAGGTACACAGATTGTGAAACATATCATGCAAATATAGTTGCCTCCAAATCATATCAGTCTTATTATTACATTACTGAAGTCTTCATTGGTAAGACATTCCATAATTTTAAGGTTTCAACCCAACTGAAGAAAATCAGTGGTCTGAACATATTTAGCATGTACTAGAACTTAGCAAGAACTTTACACGCAACCTGGTACAAACACAGTGCAGGGGTGCTTCTTAATGTGGGTGAAATTGCGGAGAGATGTACTGGCAATTTTCCTATCAAAGACCTAATCTTTTTGTGAAAAAACATTATAGCCAATTTAATGTTAGAAAACTCTAGCATACAGCATATTGCTTTGGCCTCGGACATCCAGTGTCTATGAGGTGCTAAATCGTGCACAGTATTCCGTGTCTATTAAAAATCAGTTTAGCCTGATTCCTCAGCAAATTTATGTAATTGTGTTCCAGACATCCACAGACTGTGCAGAACTGCTCCACAAACTGCCTGCACAGTGTGAAAAACAGTGTGAGGTGTACAGATGGAGGAGAGCAAATCAATAGAACCGGTGTGTTGACAGATTCTATGAATTTGACGCTTAATGAGACATTTGGAAAAGGAGTTCACACTGTTTTAATGCAACGCTTTTATGTGTTCAGCAAGAACACAGCCTAAGCTTTTTTGATATTTTTTCCCCTTTTAAGGGTCTTTGCTGCAAACAATGTTGTATTCAAACTCATTACATCATTATATGACTTTCAAGACTAATGGATCAATAAACTGGTGAGTGTTTGGAAGAGTGTGGCTTGAGTAAACTTTTTGGATTGCATGCTTTAACTTTGAGAGAAGTACTGTTTGCTTAGGAATGCTAATAGGTCATAATCATCTCTGTATTTTCAGACAAATCTCCTGAAAAAAGCCCCTGCACTGGCTGACTTCTGATTTTCTGATTTGTACCCCAGACTTGGCAGCCCCGAACAACAAAAGAACTTTAATAAGAATGATTTGACATGAGTATAAATACTTTCCATGGGCAACTGACCCTTTCCCTGGACACACACACTCCAAGATCAAAAGGGTGTATCCTCTAGACTCTAAGAGTTGCTGATTAAACACTTTTCAGAAGTACTTCCTTTCCAGTTCCAGGGTAGATCTGGCATCGGCATATCAGATGTGTTTCATTAAGTTGCATCATGAAATACAGTCGGGTATGGGTGTGTGTACTGTAAGTGGGACTGCAATATGTGTATGTATGTGCATGTGTTTTGCTGTATTTCTCCGTCTGTGTAGATGGTGCATAGTTTTAGCTGGGGAGGGGAAGTGACATGGCGTGTTGCCAGTCAAGTCTCAGTTTTTTTTTTGAGAAACACTGACACTGAGACGGAGAAGGGGAAAAAAAGGGCATTGTTCCAGCAGCAGATACCAGCTTTACTGCCAAATCCCTGCCGGCTGGACTGAAAATTTCAGCCATGTAAAGAGAGCAGGAGTAGAGCAGGACCTGACAAAAGATGACATTGGCTTGTAAGTTTTAGGCGATGACGCTCAGGGGGATTCCATTATGTGGCTGTCACACAGCATTAGGCGAGACAGCAAACACTTTCATGTGTGGATTACCATTTACCCATTGGAGATAATAGATATTTGCCTTAGCTAATCCATTTCTCTATTGATTTTCCCCCCCCTTTAATAACTTCTTGCAAGCAAGCAAATGTTAATAAGTGCAAGAATGCTGACAAGTAAGAAGCTGGAACAAAGGGCTGTGTTTGACACAGATAAGCTGCTTATTGTAGTTTTCCATGAAAATATGAGACACATGATCAAATTTGACAACTTTATTTATTTCAGACATAAGTCAGCATACAGTGTGATGATATTACAGAAAAAACAACTGCTATCTTGAAAGATAATTGTGTGGAATGTGTGAAAAAATATCAGAGGAGCTAAAAATAGTCTTCATTCCATAAAAAAAACTGACAAAAAGTAGGTCAAACGGTGATAGCTGTGTCTGTTAAAGAAGAGGTCAAATGGCTTCAAATTTCCACATTATGAAGGACAAGTTTGGCAATGTTGTACTTCTGATGAATGAGATATTGTACCTTGTGAATCTGATACAACACCAATGTTGTAGCTATTGATACTACGCTTTCTTTTCCTTAATATACTTTTAAAAAGATCACTTATTTGTATGGAAATTACTTTATGCATCATATAAGTGCATCGACTGTGCAGAATTCAAAGGTGATATACTAAGAGAAGTCATAATAAAACAGATAAAACAATCAATAATGAACATACATCAATGTTAAAACTCATCTGGCACAGTTTCTCATATCAGGTAAAATATCTGCTAAACCAAACAGTTAAAATAACACATTTTTAAGCATTAACAGCAAAACAACATAGATAAACCTTTGAAGGAAAATGCACATTTACAGCACCAAATCACCATATAATTGTGTCTATACAACATCACATCAGACTAATAAGTGATAAAGAATATGTCAATTAAGACTACAGACAATTACCTTGTTTTTTTCAGTGCTTTTTTTTTTTTAATTGTTTCATGTATGCCATCAAGCTCAATACAAGGCTTTTTGTCTTCTTTCCTGAAAGTCCCTGGAATGGTAAGGGAGGACGGTATGTTCACATGTTTGTTGTCTGGGGATTCTTCGTCCTTGGCTTTGGCACCGGTGAAGGTTTCTGTCCTTCAGCAGCTGTGGAGAGCTGTGGAAGTCTGTTTTCACTCTGAACTTCAGGCTGAGACACTTTCTGGTAACAGGCTCTTGGTGAAGGCTGGGGGCTCGGGGGCGGAGAGCTCTCAGTCGGGTGCATAGTTTCATACTCTGGGCTAATGGAGTCAGGATCTCGCTTGTTTACGGAAAGCATCCTTAGTTCCCCTTTATTCCTGTGTCTTGTGTGGGTTTTGTTGCGCTTGTGACGGCAGCATGAGACGATGGTGATGATGAGCAAAAGAAGAATGAGAGCTGCTGCTCCTGCTAACGCTGCCACAACAGTCTGGCGTGTGAAACAAAGCATAGGTGGTGGTGGTGGTGGTGGTGGTGGTGGTGGACTTTTACAGGTTGGACGAACAATGTCACTAATCTCCTTGCTGGCTTTGTTTGCTGCAGTGCACGTGAAACTCCCCTCTCCTTTCAGCTGGGTCAGAGAGATGCTCAGTGTTGGTCTTGTTTCACTTGTTAATGTCTTTCCATCAAGTGTCCAGGAGAAGACCAAACCCTGAGGTTTGACAACATCGCAGTTAAGATTAACAGCATTAAACTTGAAGTCACAGACATAACTGAGTCGAGGTTTTGATACTTTATCCATCATACAGAGGCGACCAGTCCACATTTTAGCCAAAGTGCCATTGGGATAAAGCACCTCTGCTTGGTAGGTCCCTGCACTTGAGAATAGAAGATTCTTCAGAAAAAGAGATCCAGTTGCAGAGATGTCTTGTGGCTTTCCAACTGATACTTTCCCTTGCTCCCTGTAGAATATGAGTGTGCTGTTATGAGTCCATTTCACCAAATGTGAGTTTGCCAGTCTTTCATAGACAAAAGGCAGAGTCAGACTCTGCTGCCCAACAGCAGCGTAGAGTTCACAGATGTCCTTTGTTGCTGAAATGTCGATGAATCCCAACAGAAAAATAACACCAAGTGAGGCAGCAAAACACGCCATAGTATTCAGAAGTATGTGCTGTAGAGAGTAGAAGGTATCCCTGCTCACTTTTGTCAAAAAGTGTTTTGTCAAAGTCTAGGTCAAGGCGCAGTCCTGTCGAGGCGAGCTGTTACATTTGCCATCCGGAGCACAAATGGCAAATAAATAACAAACTGCCAGCTCTTCAAGGGAAGTGATGCCTCTGTAACATGGAAGCTATGGGTCAAGAGTCCACTTTCAGTTCTCAAAAGCCTTCTAAAAGCATTTTTAAAGTCATGTGGTAACTAACATTTTGCAATCACATGCCCTTAACATTTAACACTTAAATTCACTGCCGTATTTCCAAGTCTGACCTTATGGCGAAACATCTGTGGTGAAAACATCACTGAACCACATGAAACTTGATTAACTTCTAGTCAAGTCAGTTCCAGTCTATTTTATTTGCATACAGTAGCCCAACAACACAAATCACAAATTTTGTTTCAAGAGCACAATGTGCATAGTATACAGCGCTGTCTGTTCTTCGATGTCCGGTTATAAAAAACAACCTCCCAAAAAACTTTAAAAATAGAAGAAATTCAGGAAGTGCAACCGAGGAAGGATCCATCTATTTCATGTGAAGATATATGTCATATGTCATATGACACAGATGATAAGTCTACAAACATAATTTATTTACAATATTGACAAAGAAGATGAAAAAAAAATGTTGACATGTAAAACTCATCATTCATATATTATCTTACTTTGTGCTTATTTGAAAGCTTAACTTATGTGAGACTGCTGAGGTGAAAATCAGTCACCAGACTTCAAATGAATATGGATTCACAAAACACAACATGAACAACCCAATCAGTTTCTAAGTGGCTTGATGTGTGTTCTACAAAGAAACATCCTGTAATACTCAGTCCAATATTTCACAAACTTAATATACACAGTATATTAAGTTACTGAAATAATATGAAAGAAGTTCCTCGATTTATCACCAGTCAGATATTTCCCTTCTGGCTTGTGCATAATTTATCCTGGTTATTGGTTTTTAGCCTGTCAAAGAATACAGATGACTTTTATTTGTCTACTCTAAATTGGTTTAGTCACAGCTGCCTTTTCTGATAAAGCAGCTGAATAATGAGAAGCCACAGCTTCATGTAAATATCTGCTGCAGCGCTTTTGTTTTGGTGACTTCAGTGGAGCAGCTCAACTATAGGCTGTGTGTGTTTTGTAATCAGAGATGGTGCCCATGCTGTCAATTAAAGTTGACTTATTTCAATAAATCTTCTCCTGAAACATCAACTCTTGTTCAGAAAGCTACACAGATATATTTTACTTTTGACAAAAAGAGGCTCCAGGCAGAGTTTCTCATTCGGCTCAGTGGTTTGATCCAGCAAATCTCCAAGTGGCACACACTTTCAGTTAACTTCACTTTCCTCAGGTTTTTATTTTGGTAAATCTGACAGTGACTTAGCATTTTTGTCATGTTATTAAATAAACAATTTGCTTCGGATCACCATAATCAGGCGATTGTTCTGTAAATCCCCTGAAGCATTTCCAGTAAACCGGAGTCATTGTTCACTTAAAATCCAGAAATAACCATGTCATTCCATAATTCATGCCATCAACAACCCTGTGAAGAACTTCTACCACTGTGTAGGCTCAAGCAGTGCTGGGATGAGTTCATTTTGCACCCCGCAACTATAATTTCATGCAATTAGCAGTGATTCACAATCTTTCTGTAACTCTCAGCACCTTCAAAGTGCACCCATAGCAAGACGAACACCTGTTTCTTTTAGTTTCACCATCATTACACTTTTTCCTACCCTGAGGCAATAGATTGATGTAAAATGTTAGCTATTCGAAGGGGCGGCGTACTGAGTGCTGAATGCAATGAATTCCTAGTTAGAAGTGTTGTAAAGATTATATCTAGAAGAATTTTCCCTGCCGGCCCAGCTCACAAATAGAGGCATGTGTAAATGTACGTGCATGTGTGTGTTCATGTGTATATGTGTGTGTATGTGTGCTGAGTTAAGAGCAGCAGGTTTACAGACACAGGTAAAAAAATAAATAAATAAATAAATAGCAGCAGACATATGGTACCCTTGTGTTTTATATCATAGCTGACATGAAGCAAAGAAGGTGCCTATTTTAAACTCTCTCCCTTTTAGATCAGTGTCTGTAATACAACACTTGGCAACAAAAACTCTGACAGAAACGCAATGAAGGTTGTCACCTGGAAGAGTTTTATGACCCAGCTTTTTACATTAGTAGTTTATGCATTTGTTTCAGAACCACCAGCAAAGAAAAAAAAGGCGATCAAATATAGATGTATGAAAATGTCTCGAAAATGTGTAGAAATTGCAGACATTTTTATATATACCCCAATATTCTCTCCCCAAAAAGAGCCACGCTGTACATCGGGTATCGGTGCAAACACTCCCAAACACCCTTAAAGCTGAAAGCCAGAACCTTTACCTTGTAACATATGTTTCATTTCAAATCCAGAGTGCTGGAGCTGAGCCAAACCAATGAAAAACACATCACTGTCCTAATACTTACAGACTGCACTATACAAAGATAAATCCTGGACATATTATTTGGGGATGTCATGGCACCAGTCCATGAGATCTAAATCAAACTGTGTCTGCAAATGTTTTTTATCCAGTCACAATCTAACAAAGTTAGCGCTCACACCTCAGAGCTTCTTTCATTTAAATCATTAGCACCAGACATAATGACTGTGATTATTTTTCCTGAAAGGACATTAAAAAATTAGACTGTTTGCACGACATGATTTGCTATGTGGGACTTGGTTTGACTGGAAGTTTGTGATCTGATCACATCTGTGATTGTCTCCATCTGTTACAATGAGAGAAGAATAAACTCTGTCCTGATTCTGTTCACTTCTGCTCCTCTCATTCACTGTGTTTCCTGACTCTGCCTCATCTGCAAAAGTGTTTCTTCATACAAGACGGTTTCAGAGGAACTGAGCTGCAGTGACCACAACTAGTGTCTGATGACATAGTGACATAATATGACATAAGTAAAGGCAGAATTTTATGAGTTTGGTCTTTAATTGTTCAACAAATAAACAAAAAAAATGTTAATCTTTTCTTACTGGGAGGAAATGTTCATGATCCACATAGAAGCTTGAGTGGAAAAAGCAACAAAGCAGAGCCAATTATTGTTCATGATTATCCTGGGCATTTAATGTGCTTACTTGATTATAGTAACTGCAGTCACTGCTAAGGAAAAAGTGTTCTCTTTCGGTCCATATGATTTTATGCAAACAGTACCCAGTGTATCTGGTGTCAAACCAAACCCTGCCGGTTTATCATCTTTTGACATGCCCTCCTAATTGGCTACAAAGTAAGGTCTGAATAGACCAGGCATGGGTTAATTGGCCTCAGTTTCTGGTCCCTCAAGCTCTGAGGCAGGACGCCCGTCTGCCTAGCTGATGTTTAATTCAGGAGCCCAGATGGAGGCCTAACAGCCTGGCTGTGAGATCCTTGACGCCCACTTTCACCAGACATGGCTGCGACTGTGGATGGCCCCGGGGAGTGAGGGGGGTTCTGGAGGACCCCTCCTGCTCTCCACAGTCAAAGTAATCTGGAGGACAGTGATGTCACCTAGAGCCAAGTGCTGGTTCTTTGAACTGAGTGGACAGGAGCTTTCTAGGGAACTGGTCACAACAGCATTGATAATGGACTGGGGAGGGGCGGCACTGTGGTGCAGTGGTTGCCAAGCCCAAGTTCTGGGTTTGAATGTACTGGTCTGCTGGGGCCTGCCCGTGTGGAGTTTGCATGTTCTCCATATTCTGTGGTTGCTCTGGTTTCATTCTACAGTTCAGACACATGCAGGCCGGTTAATTGATGGTTGTAAATTGGCTGTAGATATGAGTGTGAACACGCGTGGTTGTTTGTCTCTTTGTGTTGGCTGTGCAACAGACTGAAGGCTTGTCCAGGGTGCACCTTCCCTCACATTCAATGTCAGCTGGAACACACTCCGTCCCCTTTGACAGTCTTGCAAGTACAGCTAATGGATGGAATCTATGAGGAGCTTTGGCATGAAGTGGAATGTTAGTAAATGTAAATTTGTGCATTACCTTAAAAATGCTTTTGGCAATGTTGACATTTGATGGAACTGAGGGCCCTACAGTGTAAAATGGAAGCCATTCAAAATGCACCACATCCAATTATATGTATCTCTTTTCAGCAAAAGAGTGGTGTGTGCTAGGTGATAGTCAAAACCTTTTAAACTGTTATTGTATCATGTTGTATGCTTTGCCATTGACCTAACCAAGTACTTTTGTCAACCAGCCAATAATTTGAACAATAAGCATCACAAGTAGTCTCTATGGTGTGAAGATTCCCATACCACCTTCAGGAGGTTGAGCAGACAGGGTTCAGATATCTATAGAGAACCACAAAATCTTAAAGACAGCATATTTAAAAATGGCTAAATTTCATTCTTTTAATTTTTTTTATTTTTTTACATTTTATACTGTATATTTGAATGTGTTTTAACTTTGTTTCCTCTGTACGGTGACATTGAGTGTATTGTATTATTATTATTATTATTATCTTTCACAGGTGCCTCACTTCACTGTGTGTGAAGGAGAGGTAGATTGTAGAGAGGCAGAAGTGCGTTGGATAAAAGCACTATAGCTACACTATAACTGCAATGCATTCACTGAATCAATTTTGCCAGTTTCTAAACCTCACCATGAACATTGTTGGTGTCTCAAAAACATGCCAACTGTTCTATTTTCTCTTTAAACAATATGTGAGTGTGTTTGTGAATACATCATCATGCAACTGAAGTGTGTGTGGGACTAATCGGAGAAGACAGTGTTTCATTAAGAGGTCACAGGTCCAGACACGGGTCATAAGTTAACTGACACACATACATGCATTTACATAATAGCGAACTAAGCTTATTCACCATTTTACACCAAAAGTAATCTCATCAGCCTGCAGTGTGTGCACACAATAATCATATTAGGCCCTTCATTTGCATAATACTACATAATCCCTTGCAGAACTCCATCCATTTAACCTTGCAGTTTTGTTCGGATTATATAAGAAACTCAGCGTTAAAGCAGATAAAATGTGGTTCCTATGAATCCTGTTCCCTGTGACTGCAGGTATAAACCCAGGGGAACAAGGTAACTTAAATTCTTCCTGTTTAGAAAATGATCTCGTGTGCACATAGGAATTCTTGCTCCTGGCAGCCTCTGAGGATGGATTCTTGCCTTCTCTGCCTGCCTGGAGCACAGTCGGCTAAATCCAACGGGAAATTGTGCATCCCTTGAAAATGTTTACCTCCACTTGGGCACAATCCAGAAAAATTTCTTTCTGTCCATATGCAAGATCTGCAGTCACCGCAGACTATGCAGCATTTCCTGTTTTTCTTAGTATGAATCATTTGGATGGCATCTTTATTTGGCCTTCAAAATGTGGCCCAGATTGAGAAGAATACTTCAACTTTAAAAAAATGCTAAGTATCTCTGTTACCAGTAGGTGTGTTGAAGTGTGTACATAGAAAATTCTGTGGTTAATTTGCTTAAGGGAGAAGCACAATGCATGGTGTTGTCATTGTGGCTAATATGAAATCCTGTCTGCCTCCTCCTTGAAGGCAAAAGAAAATAAAGTTCACAATTTGTCAGACTTTTCAACTGAAGTGAGGCATCTTTTCAAATGCACATCATTTTCACATCCAGTCATATCCTCCTTTGCTCCATTATGCTTCACCCCATTTTCCCTGCTGACATTAGGGGATGTTTGAATGCTTTCACAGATCACACTCCTCGTACGTTAAAGTCACTCCCACTGCTTCCCCAAAATGACTGCACAGACAAAAGCCAGACCTTTTTCCTTTGACAGTGTTCAAGAGATCACAGTTTATATTTCCTCTTGCATTACATGGCGCTCTAAATTGTCTGGTTTTGGTGGTGCTGGTGGTGGTGGGCGGGTGTTGGGGTGGGGCTGCGCTTCAAACACAATATAGGCTGAGGGCTTATCACTGTCGACTGCTCTGGTGCCGCCACCGAGGAGGAAGCCGCTTATATCATCTTTGTTTTGCTCGGGGCCCAGCTGTTTTTGCTCACCGGCCTGAGCAGCTATCTGCTGATGCTGAGGATCTTTGATGTGCACGGGGAGGCGCTGCATGGAGGGGAAACACTCTGGGACCGGTGACCCCAAAATCTACCTCCCATCAGCCTGCTGGAGTTCAAGTTTAAACAAATGACAAGGATTGTTTTTGTTCCCTTTTTTGCTTTTTTTATGGCCACTGGGCATCTGTTCTCTGTTGTCTTCCCCTACAAACAAATGAAAACTGAGGAGGATAGTTAAGTGAGAGATTTTGTGGCTGACCATAAGCTCTGGACATGAATAGCTCTTTATTAAGTTAATGTAGTTGGGTCCTTCAAAGCAAACTTGAAAATTCTCATTAAACAAAGTTTGCTGGACAGCTGGTTAGAATGAACAAACACTTGTTTTGTGAGATTTCAAAACAAATTATGTCATTTGTACTTCCCTGAAGCTCGTCCTGTGTGCACTTTGCTGAGTAATGAACAGTTAATCCTCTGCAGATGAAGCATCCCACTTGTTCCAGGCCCGTTCCTTTTTGTTTTGTGTGCTGACATGCTGCCAATCCTGAAAGCTGCAATAAAGACCATTGTTGAGCACGGTCTCTTTGACTTTTGATTCTTTCATTTGTTTTTTTTTTCTTTCTCTACACTTTGTATTTAGCATATAAGTCCACTATCACTTTAACCAATTTTATACCCCTTTGACCCGTTTTCCCTTTGAAGCGGGGTTTTCTCTGCTTTCGCTGATAATTAAACGGCTAAACACCACACTTTTTAACACCCCTGTTCACTTCACAACAGCCATCCAAATCTTTAATTTCCATAATTATCTGCTGGCAGATTAATGCTGTCAAGCTGTGGAAGAGCAGCACTATCCAGTGGTGCAGGGAAAGGTTTGGGGTGAATGTGGAAACCTGTGATTAAATGCTTGTTTGAGTGACTCTGTTGAACAAGCTGAAACACAGCGTGCAGCAAACTGGTCAAAACTACACAGAACTGAGCTGCAAATCACTACTCGGCTGGAGGTGAGAAATAACAACCTGACTAAGTGCTATGAAAAATGGATAATTTCATCATGCTGGAAACCCACAAGAACACAGTGTCAGTTTTATTTATTGTTAAGGCCCATTGCATCTAAGAGTCAGAGACTACTGCTGTGTCAGGCAGACTGCCTAACAGTTAAATATCGTCGAAATTTTGCTGTGGTTCTTTACACAGTTTATACCATCATGTTTTAGTTTGGAAACATGATATCATTTGTTGAAAGTCATATAAACAAGAGTGCCAGGTCTGGGTGCTCTTTAAAATGGAAAGATAATTAAAAGCCAAAGTGATTTGGGCATGCTCAAGTACACACGCAGTAAAAAATACAAAAAACTTTTATTTCAGCTGGAAATCCATTACTAGTATGCATCTTGAGATTTTCTTCATGCCCCTGGGGGCTGCAGCTTACTGATTTTCTTTTAATTTCGTTCACAGAGCTGGCCGGTAATACTGAGAAAAATTGTTTGTTTCTTCATTCATAAAAACCGGTGTAATGAGTCACACCTGGTTGCCTGGTTTCAAACACCTGCCCACTAATTCAGAGGGGAGTTTAGAGAGGAAGGTTTGACGGTGCCAATTTTTCTGAGCTGAGGGGAAACACTAGCGTCACTTCTGAAAGTTTATAGTGAAAGACTTTGGGTCTTAACTTAATAATAGTTTGATGAAAATAGTTTGCTCGCTGTTTTGTTAGGATTACTCGCAGCTGAGCACGCCATTGCAGACAGAAGTCCAGACGTGAACCCAACCTCAGCCCGATAGATAGATCTAACACAAGATCAGAACCCATTTTTTGTGTTGCAATTAAAACATGCATCAACCAGTTTGAAAAAGACTGTAGCTTGTATATTGCCTGGTGAGATGGGAAAACACTGAGTCATACTCTGTAGACCAAAAAGCAAAACCAATGAGCCAAAGGTGGCAAAAATTGTGTAAAGATGCAACATGAGGAGATTTGCATTAAACAACTCTTTCATACTATACAAAGTCTTTGGACTCATTCTTTAAACAAACAAAAGCCCTTAAGGAAAAGTTCAACACTTTGTGAAATAAACTTATACGTACTTGCTGGCATTTAGATGAGCAGATCAATAAAACTCAAGTGTATGCATCAAGCATAGATCTGGATTCAGGTACCACTATAATATGTGGACCTTTTCACGGCAGACATTTTGACTGTCACAGTGGGAAACCACAGCTGGAACTGACAATGAAGGTCACTGTTTCCGTTAAGTGTTTCAGGCCTTGTCCACATAAATGTAGATAACTTGCAAATTAACATTTTCCTCTATTATTTGGGCCCCTCATCCACCTCATCTCTTTAAGTTATCCAAGTAGAGATTATTTTCGAGTGGATTTTTTTAAGAACTCAGGTTTGTGTGTGTTTGTGTGGAAATGCAAAACATGGTAAGGAATTATATTACACCTTAATTTGCACATGTCCACCGTTTTTTGTGTAATTAACTTGAACCTCACACAAAAACAACAATTATTGGTATATATTCTAGTTTCTTTAAGTTTGATTAGCATCAGCAGTCATAAGTTTGCAACCTCACTTGGAATTACTGTATCACTTCACCTGTACACAAAAGCCTGTCTGTCGGCATCTGCAGTTTGTCCAGAAGTCCACAGAATCGACGAAATGACAGAATGTTCTTCTCTGGTGTTTGATGCTTTGTTGATGTAAAGTAAAATATCTATATTAATGTATAAAAACTTATTGGTTGGTTAACATGTACCTGTGTCGTCCTAGAAATTAGGTTATTATGTTCATTGGCAGTGTTATTTGGAATGAATAAAGCTCTACATTTATGAACAACACTGGGGTGGCGGTAAGGTTGTTGGGGTGGATGGAGGGCATAAGAAGCCCAATTGTAACAACAGAGACATTGAGAAGAAGCATTCATTGTTGCTTTTTGTAATTATTAGTGAACTTTGAAGTCTAAGTCATGAATTTGTGTGAAAATATGGGATATGAAGGCTCTTCATGTGAAAATGAAAATATGTATTGATTCATTAATGTGCACAAATCATCAAAAACACACTCTGGGAAAAAGGCAAACATCAAAGTGTCTGTAGTATAGCGCTGTGACAGCTCTTTAAACAAAGAGTGTGAATGCAGTGTTGGAGCTTACAGGATTTACAGTACTGCAGGTCTGGCAGTGCCACTGGCTACATCTGCATGTCGGGCCATCCATCAGTCTTCATTGCTCTCTGCATCTTCCACCTGGCTTGAATTAGCTCACATGAAGACAGGATGCCATTTTCTCCACCTTCTTTGAATAGCTTAAAGCCTTTTGATGTGGCTTCAAATGTGAGAGAAGATCAAGCGATCAAAAACCTATTCCCATCCAGGAGATAAAGCTGTTGGTCATGTGTCTCAATTGGATCTGACAGAGCAATAAAAAGTCTATGTCTCGGTTTGGTGATAAGGTTGGAGGGATTTCAGCGAGTGAGACTAGACAGTTTGGCTTGAGCAATGCTTGGGTGTGGTCCTAACTGATCAAATCCGCAAACAGCTATTTACATACAAGAAATTCCTCAGAAAAGGGGATAAGCCAAAAGGAAACCAGTAATTCAGAAACGGATTGTTCTCCTCCCAGTTCTTTGATGTTTTTGGCCAGCTTCAGCTCGTGTCTTCAATGTGAAGCAGACAAGGATGGAGTCTTTCCAGAATGTAGCCTGAATCAAATTCAACATCTTCATACTCTCTCAATCTAACTGTTGCAAGACTTCCAGACATTGTTGGTTTTTAGTTTTGGCAAGCTGCCAAGCCCTGCATTTATTATTATGTATTGCCCATTCATAATGAAGGGGAAAAAACACTTTAAAGGACATTTTTGCATGTATTTTGGTTATCTCACACATTTACATTCATCTTTAAATATTTTTCTCCAGGGTATAGCAAATGGGAAAGCTCATTTTGACCTGTTACCACATTTTTTGTTGGTTTCTACAAGGGCTGATTTAAAATTCTTGAGAAAATCCAAATTACTTTTCATAAGTGACTGCATGAAAATTATGAAGCATTCCCAGTATTCAGAACCACAGCGATTTCAAGATAGTTAAATGCTGAGGTTGAGATTGTCTAAACTATCAAGTAAAAGACAATCTCCCCTTTTCTTGTATTCCCGTTAAAATGTACACACAAGCTTCACAAAAACAGCATTAAGTCTCAAATGGTTTAAATTCTCAGAGAAGCTAATCTAGTTTGAGATTATTAAATTCCCTTAAGACTTTATCATCCAAACCCACAAAAGGAAGAGACCTTTAAAAGGCTTCCTGTGGAGTATGTCTTATCTTTGTAGACCAGAGATTCATTTAACACAGAGCTTAACTTCAAGTGATTTTTGAGAAGGATATGGCGACCAAGCAGAAGAGGTCAGCCTTATTCTTCCGCCATGACACTTTCATGTTGGTCAAACAGCTTACAGCACCCTGGGATGGTGCCCTGGCCCTTTGCTGGATGGACATAGCTGTCTGTGGACACAGAAAAGACCTTTCTGTCAGTTCCTTGTAATCCTTGTGCTCCTTAACTCATGGGTTGTAATCACACTGCAGCATCAACGGTGCCAAGCATTCCTTGAATACTGAAGCTTCTGTGTTTTGGTAGTGGGTGAAGTTAAAAGGCAGGAAGAGTCAGTTGGCTGCATAAATGGCTTGAAAGTTGATAGTTTGTTGGTCTCTGGCCCAAAAGAAAAAAATACAGTAGGGATTCCCATTTGCCTTTTACTGCTCATGAACAAACTAGCTGCAGGGTTCGACTCAGAAGCATAAGGAAATATTAAGGTGACACTTAAAAATGGACTTGAAAGCACCAAATTGAGCTGTTTTTCTCTTCATTCTGATTAAAATAAACAAATGTATGTAAATGTTCATTAAAAACAAAATATTCATCCGAAAAACAACTTTTTTTCTTCCACGGCCCTTCCACTCTGCTCAGGATTACTAATACTATAACCAGGACAGTCTGTGATCTCTGTGGCACATGAAGAATCAAGAAACCAGACTTCAAGGCTAATTTACTGGTCAGACAGACGGTGACTCAGAACTCAGTACTGACTACTTTATTAGACTCCTACAGTGATTAAAAAACAGCCTTCGGGCCTGGTCACAACAGAAAATAGCACAGCAAACTTCATCCACATGCCTTTTGAAATATTTGGTTCCATATGTTTGGAGACATGACTCCAACTTGCAGGGCAAACTGCATTAGCTTGCAAGCTACCTGCAGTAAGTTCACACAGTTTATTCAATTTTTGCATTTGTGCATCAATTCCTGTCTGTGGACTATCTGCAAACCATTCCTCCATTCTGAGCATATCTGTTTTTTCTGATGCCAGTGCTATCAACGCAGTTTGATATCTGTCAATCCACTTGTCTAAGTTCAAAGACGAAAACATCCTGCAAATGGATGCACTAACTGTGATGATTCCTTTGGACATAATGAATTAGCTGAGATATCTCTGAGGGATATGACTGTGTGACCACAATGTTACACTACAATAAAATAAAATTATATTTGACCACTCGGAGAAGCAGACTAAAGCTGCACAACTTCAGTTCCAATGTACGGACCCAACCACGGACTCTCTCAGAGCATAAAACACTGCATTCATTTCAGCAACCTCACTCAGCAAGTCCAAGGAAACACTGTAGAGCAGAGTCATGCAGTTTGAATGAAATTCTGAAATTAGGGAAATACTTAAATTGAGTTTAATACTCATAGTCTGATCCTTAACGGTTAAAATGGTTAGAATTTTAGCTGATGTATAAGACCGATGTTTTATTACAATTATAACTTACACTAATACTTCTCTGTTTAAAAGTAATTTAAGATATTATGTATTAAGAGCACATGCTGGAGAATTCATCAGTTTCTTGCTCAGTTAGATTGATTTTACATACATAATATCTTGTGAACTAATCTTTCTCTTAATTATTTTATATAGGCAAAACAACAATTTGAAGAAAGGTCACTTTGACCCTGACAGTGGAAAAAAAAAAGCCCAAAACAATCAGAACCAACTGACGTGTTCACTGACAGGTGAGTGCAAATGGGAACACCAACCATATTCCTCCATATTTCAGCCCTGGGGTGTACCAGAGGGAGCAGAGGTAAATGGGATAATTTCAAAGTGACTTGTAGCTACAAATCACAGAGATAGTGGGCGCAATAGTAAATCTTGTCAATGGACAGAGATAAAATGAGACTATCTGCTCCGCAGTGGAATTCAGAGTTGTGTCTGATAAGAGTAAAGTCTCTTCATAAAGCCTGAACATGTCATGAAGGCAGAGGCCTTGGAATTATTGCTCATCTAATGACATGCTACACTTTTACTTTGTCTGTCAAAGGAAATAGAAAACTAGGGGCAGTGTGAAAAGCAAAAGCTTCTATTTAGAAAAGCATAATTTAGAAACATTACTGCAGCAAAAACTGAGAATATTTGATATAAAATGTCGGTGGGCAGTAGAATTACTTTACTGCAGCAGAGAGTTCCCAAAAGATCCTTAGTTTATTTTGTAGTAGATTTTGGATTCAGGTCACATGAACACTTTCTTGAATCTCAAATAAAATATAAACTTTACCTGCCATTTATGGTCAAACCTAATAAACTACAGAAATGGGTCAAATCCATCTCTGATATGGAATAATAATGAAACAAAGGCCGACAATGTTTGTCATGTGACCTGTCTCAGTGTCAGCCGCGCCAAGTATAGCTTACCAACCACAGGTAACACAAAGTTCAAGCATGATCGTGGGATAGCAAAGGTCTTACAAACTCTCAGCTTGCTGTGTTTGTGATAACGTTCCCAAAAGCCTTGTGAAAATATCGCCTATGGTTCTATAATCACCCTGGAGCAATTGAAAGTAAATTGATGTTTTTCTTTGGACAGTGTAAAAGAGCACAGCTCTCAAGATAATCAAAATGCAATCATATTTGGCATGTTTGTAAAAGCTTGCACACTGCTGCCAGATACTGTGCTTCAAGTTAATGCCTCTGCACTCAATATGACTCAAGGTCTTTCCATGTGGTAGAGTAGGATCATGGAGGTTGTGGGGTGTGGTGGGAGCAACCGCAGGTGTAGGTTTGCTAAAGTACACTACCAGTCAGTTTCTCATTCAAATGAATGAGAAACTGTGTAACTAATTATTGTTTTCTGCATCAAGAAAGGTCGTGCCACTGAAGTTGGCAAATGGTCTGCACTTATATAGTTCTTTTATAAGCCCTTTAGGCAATTTCCCCTTGGGGATCAATAAAGTATTTCTGATTCTGATTCTACCTTAGTGGTACTCAAAGCACTGTATAATGTGAGCAACTTTGGGTTCAGTATCTTGTCCAAGGAAACTTTTACACGTCGAGGATTGAACTGCCAGCCTTGTGATTAGTAGACAGGCTGCTCTACACAGCCACAAATGTCCAAACAAGTCTCACAGCTTTAAGACCTGAGGTATCCAATGACTGAATGCTGACCTCAACCCATTACAGCTTGAGAAAACCCTTGCAAATAGACGAAACACAAACAAATAAAGAAAATATCTTTACTAATCCCGCGACCCTAATGAGGATTAAGCGGTGTATAGATAATGGATGGATGGATGGATGGATGGATCTTTACTAATCAACAATGCAGGTGAAGTAAACATAGAAATAAATATGCAAATATAGAAAGCAAAGCAACAGAAACACTGCAAATTGCACAGACTTCTATGGAAATATTTCCAGATGAGCACTAAAAAGCTGTAATTAGCTGTGTAAATGCTGAGCCTGTATTGTCAGGTTGGTGAGGATGTTTTCCACGTAGTGTGTTGAGCTCTCACAGCCACTGTAGAATGATGTCAAAATCACACTTTAAATGCTGAAATAAACAAGTGCTTATAAAAATTTACACAAATAGGGATACTGGTGAAAACTTGGAACATTTCAGCTGTAAAAGATAGTTAGGGTGTTCTGCTCAGCTGTCATATAAATGTGGCTCAAGCATTAGGGTTGGATAGAAGAGTAGCAGGGAAAAAAGCTTGAGAAGAAGAGTTAAAATCCAAAGCTGGTGGCTTCGATGCCACCCACATCAATAATCAGCGCCAACAGATTTATATGAGTTTTTCTAGTTTAAAAGAGCCTCAGAAGGAGGCTGGAGGTGCCCATGTGGCACCAATATTTTTTCTCCTAGTTGAGTTTAGTTTTGTGACACTTTTGCTGTTTGGTTAGGTTCAGTCACCAAAACTACTTGGTTAAAGCTGGTATAGGCAGTATTTTTTGGCATCACAGGGAAAACAATATATACTAATTTTCAGCATATTTAAACTCAAGTGGTCTAAGAGGAAACTAGACTTTGAGGATTCATTTTCAGACTTTAGAAAATGTAGCATGGGACACAAGATTTTACTAAATCACAGGGGTTCGCCTAGGCTAGGTGAGATATATATAAAGAGCTACAATGTTCTCAGTGAAAGCAGCATGTGGTGGTGCAATGGATTAGATGGAGGACTTTCACTCAGAAGGCCAGGGTTGTAATATTTTAGAAATTTTATTTTTTATTATTATTTATTTGTTTATTTTTTTGCATTTTCCAGATTTCTGCCTAGTCCACCTTTAATGTCAGTAAAAGATCACAATTTGGGACAACATACAAACTTTCACAACATTGACAACATGTTACATGAGCAGTGTTCTCATTACCTGAAAAGGAGCAATAGTGATGACACCAAAGAAGAATATTTGGTTATGGACTCATGGCATCTATTTCTAAGTCTATTGAACTAGCCAGCACTAGCCCAAATAAGGACACTAGAGGCTACTTGGTAGATTCAAATGTGACATGAGGAGGTTCTGACAAAGCAGCAGAATCTGACAAGTTGGGAGCATGACTGGCCTCAACCTTTACACATTTGGCTAATTGCTATGTGATTTGAGAATGCTTGTTTGATTGTCAGTTTCGGAATAAGGCAAAAGCTGATGAATGCACCACTACCATGACTGTCATTTACATTAAGGAGTTGAAGGACTGGCTGTTCCAGATGTCTCAAAGACTGGAACCTAAAATCCCCTATCTTTCCCAAGACGTGACAACTATTGCAAGACATTGCAGATGAACAACTGTCACAAGACTCTTTCTTTATTTACTTCCAGTTTTGTCAAAACGTCAGCCATTGTGGCTTCTGTGGGAGACCTGGGTAAAAATAGAAGTATTATTTACATATTTCCTGTCAGTCATCTCACAGTCTTTGTGAGTTTAACCAAAACACTGTGGCTTTACTCACTGCTGATTTGTTTCCTGTTGATATGCACAACATAAGCGCTCAGGATGAGGATCAATGGTGCTTGGCCAGCTGAAAGCAATAACTCCGGAGAAAGTGGAAAACATTGTCGGGACTGAATCATTTTATGGCATGATCGGACCCAAGGGGAGTGTTGTTGATTATGTCAACGCTGCTTATTCACTGACAAACACTGCTGAGTTGAAATTTCATTAGGCAACTTCAAGATTTATGAGACCTACAGATCTTACTCAACCATATTCAACAGAATCAGCACATTTTAAACTGGTTGATCAAAAAGAAAGACTCTAAACAGCTGCTGGGAGTTGATGCAGCCCAGTGTGCTTTGTACAAAATGATGCTGGAGCTCAAATCAGCAAAACAGATTGCAGTCTCTGTTGCGACCAGTGAATTAAGAGTGTGAGCCAGTCTGACAGTGAGCCGACCATCACCACTTTGTCAGACATTTGGTGAGTAACCCTGGTTTACCTCTGGACTCAAGAGAGCAGAAGGGAGAGATGGGTCAAAGGTTGGTCTGTTGATGCTCTAATTGAGGCTGTACACACATATTTCAGCTGAAGACATCCAGAGAGCAGACTAAAAGCACAGTCGTCTTTGATTCTTTTTCCTTGAGGCTTAAACAAATCAAAGAATTGCCTGTGGCCTTTAGCAAAGTCAGAGCATTTGGTAATGTTTTTATGTTAAAGAAATACCAAATATAAATTATGAACAACCTTTATGTGGAAAAAAATATCATTCAATACTTTTAGTGCAAAATATTTTGGGATAAATCACATCAAAACGTACTTTTTTTATGTTCGACAAGGTTTTGTTTGTATCAGGTTTGTACTGAATAAGAAAGATCTATATGCATGAATGTTGAAGATTAAAAATTCCAGTCATCTTCATTCCTTGTACTGGCTGTGATCTCTAACTTCAGAGTTATTAAGAGAACATAAACAGTGGCACTGCTGTGATCTCAAGACATCGACTTAGTCTTTAAACTCATATCTCATATGTTTGAGATAAAATTGCGTTTCCATTCCCCAGGGTGTATGTTTACTGGAATATGGCTACAAATGTATTAAATCAATGACATTCGAGTTCAGTTAAAGAACCATGCTGCGTTTCTGAGGGGACAACCTTAACTTTATTGCAGTGTTACAGTAATATACAGTAAAACTGTAATAAAATTAAAATAAACACCACTCAACCTGCACTTATAGGTCAATTTACTGCCTCTTGGGTAAATTAATAAGGGAAGAAAATCGAGCAAAGCACAGCAGAAAGATAGCATCACATTTGGACCACTTCTGAGTAGCTCTCCGTGGACCTCAACCACCCAGAGGCTGCCAGCCGCCCACTTTGGCCCACCCTGGACACTTCCTGTTGGGTCACTCCTCGTCTTTAGTTGTGGGGAACGCTGGATCTCAGTGGAGCCGGGCAGAGTTGTATTCAGCATCAGGCAGCCTTGTTTTGTATGATTGTGGCAGAGCTTGGACGAGTGGAGGTTGGTTTGATGTTATCAAAGGTCCTGGTTGGTCCTGGTTATAGGGGAGGGGGATGTCTGGAGTGTGGGCAGCAGCTCCCTGTCTAATGACCCTCTGTCGGCTGGTAATTGTTGTCTTGGCTTATACTCAAGCCTTTGTGCATTCCAGGAGCCAGCAGTCATGATCAAAGTTGTTCTTAACCTAGCAATACCTTAATCCTCTCCGTAATAAACAAGGCTCGATGACAGAGGCCGCTTGGTTTCACTGTGGATTAAAGCAGCCCTCCAAAGCTCCAGCTTTACTGATATCCTGCATTGTGTCTTTAGTCAGACAGAAAGTTGGAATTGAGGATTAACTTGCCTGGTCCGATCAGCAGTGGAGTCTCACCTGGATCTGAGCCATGTTGGTACTATGTACTTGCCACTCGTGTCCTAATGACCAGTGATAGATACTCTGGTCAGCAGTATGACTTCTCAGCTTTACACAGAATTCCTCATTGATAAGATGAATGGAGCTATTCTTTATATCGCCTGAGAAACAGTCGAACTCATCCTATGAGTGGGATTACAGATAGATCAAGGCAATCTCATAAGAACTTTAGCAAGCCACTTAGTCATTCCATAGATTCCGCTGATACCTGGAGGGATACGCTATGGAGAAGTAACACAAAGGCACAGTGTATAGATGGAGGTGTTCCCACTGACAAGACCCTCATTAGGCTTTTTCTCACTCAGGTTTATACTAGACAAAATCAGAGTTAAAAATAGTGCTTCACGGTCAGGAATTTAAGAAGGATTCGTGAATGTGAGTAAAACGCATTTTTAAAGCTATTTTCAAGTGTAATTATGCTGGTAACAACTTTAAAATAATAATAGAAAAATTTTATTACTTTTTTTTAGTCCAAGCTATTTGGGTGTATTTCTTCAAATCCTCGTTGAATTGTGGTAAAATTAAGTCATTTTACAGTAAAACAAACAAAAACCATGCTATATGCTTTGTGTGAATATAATTTACAATGTTTATTTAATAGATGAAATGTCCGTAGTATTATTTTGTAGTTTTTTTTTTTTTTTGCTGTTTTCTCAAATTACAGAAAATACAACTTTACAATCAAAAAATATAAATAAACTGAATTTTTTTTTTTTTTTTTTTTTTTTAACAGTGCGGTGCTCTCAGGGGAAGTCCTGATACAGGATGTAATGTGTCCATAAATTATCCAGCCAAGTGTGAATAACCACACATCTAAGTACTCAAACATAAACGGCATTGGTGAAGTTGTGACTAAAATATTAACAGGTTCATTTGGCCACACCCATGACTATTTGCTTTTTTCTAATGTCAGAAAACTAATGCAAAATGTTTTGAAGAATGGCAAAAATTGTATTTGTTTAAACAAGGAATAGAGTAGTAGAGGGCAGTATGGTGCTGCAGTGGTAAGCACTGTCGCTTTACAGCCCAAAGGGTTCAAATCTCACCCTGGGATCTTTCTGTTTGGTGTTCACAGTCCAAAGACATGCTGAGGTAAACTGGTGATTCTAAACTGTCTGTAGTTTACAATGTGAATCTGCTTGGTTGTTTGTCTTTATGTGGAGCCCTGTGATAGACTAGTGACCTGTCCAGGGTGTCCTCTGCATTCACCCTAAGTCAACTGGGATGGATGGATGGATGGATGGATGGATGGATGGATGGATGGATGGATGGATGGATGGATGGATGGATGGATGGATGGGCACAAAGAAGTGACTGGGTTGCAGAGAGTTATCTATCCCACTTTTGGGAGCAATTAAATGGAAGTGTTGATGAGATATTTCTTTTCTCACTTATTAAAGAGATGAAATCACTATATAGAGCAACAGCATGTATTAGACAGACCATTGAGTTGGCGTAGATTTCATGTCTGTTTTACATTAAGCCTTTTAGTAAGTATATTGTGATGGATGTGTATTGATGTATTTCTGTTATGGAAGTATTGTTAAATTATTAATGGGGCTCCAGGAAGAACTGTTACATTACAGTGGCCTATTGGAATCTAAATAAAACAAGACAGAGAAAAGGACAGAAGCTTTTTTTTTTTTTTTTGGTGCAATCCTTCAGGGCCAATGAACTGTGCAAACAAAATGGTGCGAAGATATAAACAGGTGAGATCAAACCACCTCCTTGACCCTCATCTCTGCATGTGGAAAGCAGCTCAAGGTTACATAGCTGTACTATGACACACCTGAACTTCCATCTGATCTGTAGGGAATTTGCCTTGTGAGTAATGTAAGCGCCGGGTTGTTAGATGGGATACAAAAAAAGAATAAAAAACATAACACCTGTGTTTCTGCTGCATTGATTTTGATCATTTTATATACTGTCTATCATAATAAATTCAATGCTACTCCTATAAAAACTGTCTCACTCCCTGCAGTGTACTGAGCTCTGGTGTGTGGAGTGTATCTTCTCTCCCTCTATACCATGTGCTGCCCTTGTCAGAGCAACATAACCTTCAACTGCCTCTGCAGAGCTGCATGCTGGGCAGCAGAGGAGGGCTGTTGTGTACCAGTCAACTCCCATGAAAGTTTTTCTGCTTGAGCAGTGCTGATACAGCGCACACATTCACCCAGACCTTTCGATTTATAAAAACAATTAAAAAAAAAAAAATCCCTCCTGTATTTGATTATCTGACTCAGTAAAAATATTCAATCATTCCACATCCTTGAGGATGCAAGAGTGTTTAGAAGAAGCTGAACTGCTTTTCCTTTCACCAATGTAAACATGTTATTGTGGGAGACATTGCTTCAGCAAACACATGCTCACTCTCTGGCAGTCTGATGTGATTGACAGCAGTGGTGTGAGCGCAGGCGCTAATTTATGATTCTGGCTGTCACACAAATATGCCACAATATTCTTCGTGTCGCCACAGTGTTTCTCTGTGGAGCATGTGGCCTGTTTTTGCCCCACAAATTAAGTTTTCCTATTGTTTAGTTATTGTAAACATATTTTTTTAATATCTCTCATGATACCCACAGTGCCTCTGGTAAAGGCTGTTAAATAAGTATGGAACATGTGCACTATAAGCAATAATATACTGAAAAATGGTGTTCCAGAAAGATCTAGGCGATATGAGAAATCCACCACATGTACAGATACAGACGTACTGTAGACAGTGTATGTCTCCATACCAGCCACAGCACTGGACACCTGTTTTCACTTACACAACATACCAGTATCCACTTGCTTTAGCCAATAAACAGTTTGAGTGAATTATTGTACTGTAAAAAGTAAAAGTAAGAACAGCCGGCATGCAATTTTATTTTTAGTGTTTGAAAGTGCTAATACTTTTCCACTTCTTGGATTAGAGCATTTGAGTCAACCTCTTTACGCTCGTTGAGACAGCCGCAGGCCTGTGAATAACACCAGGGAAGAGGATTTTTTCACATTTGTATAGATAATGCAGAACTCAAACCACTGAAGTATCAATATCATCATAGAAATCTTGATTCCAATTGATTGTGATTTGATAGTTAACATCATCTTCTATCTCTGTGCTCAGTAAAATCTCTTTTTTTTTCGTGACGGCTGGAAAATTATAGTAAAAGTGAAAAATAGATGAATTTTCCAGAAGACCAACGGAAACAGAACATACAATGAAAATCATTCTTGAATGATTTTTAAAATGCACCGTTGCCCTGTTCATAGTAAATGCTTTGTTGTGCCCTGAGTGGAACCGTTGTTTCATTTAGTTTGCCTTAGAGCACACACGGTCCATATAGAGCCAAAAGTTCTTGGTAGGTTTAGTTCTGGTCTCACGAGCTCACTGTCACAACCTTCATCGCTCCAGAACAAAAGGCGTAAACAGCGAGCTCTTTGGTATATTTCTATTCGAGCTCTTATGATTTATTATCCAGCTGCCCTCAAATATGTTCCGACTTGGCAGCGACTTCGGCTGAGGATTAGCAGCAGCCGTGGCTAACAGGCAATTGATTATTTATATACTGCTGAGCAGTGGCAAACAAACCTCCTTTTGAGGGTCAGCAGAGTGAGCTGTGAAATCGCTTTATTTATGCGCTTGTTTACAGACCTCTTACAATATTGTCATGGCACATTAATGCAAATTCTATTTCAGTCATGACCTAGTTCAGGGGTTAAGTGGTGACCGAGTGCATACGCATAAAGTGCAGAGGGACAAGTCGAACAATCTGCCCTTTTTGACTAAAGGGCTTTGAAGTAGGGGTGGTCACCCTCTGGTCAAAATGGCCTCTGGTAGTGGGCACAGCCAATGAGGGCAGAGGAGGCCGCATGTTGTTTGCAAACAGCAGACAGGCTGTGTAGCCGCTGAACAGGGATCCCGATCTGGTCCCTAACCTGAAGGTGTGCATATTAAACTTTGTCTGGCTAATCCGTATGCCATAGAGAATAGAGGAGGATTAAGACTTTAACCCCTTCAGAGAGAAGGCAGAAAGGGCTCTTGGCCAACGTCTCTCTCTGCTGGAGCTCCTCTCGGACTCATTGTCCCATCACGAAGGCCAGCTGTCAGTGTCCTTGGGATGACGAGATGAATGAGGAGCCCTTGAGCAGTGCGTCTGCTCCCTCTGTTTACTGAGGGGCCTCTCGCTGTGTAAATCACGACTACAGGGCAGAACAGGGCTTAATGCTCAAAGAAAACAACAAATGACTTTCCCATCAATGAATGAGTTTAAAAGTACAGGGCAGAATAATGCATTCTTGTTTTTTTGGATGTTCATTGCCTCTTACTGACCCACCCAACCTGTCTCCTGAGCTAATTTACATTGCATTGCATTTCACGTTCAGTGAAATATAATCAAAAAAGCAGCATTAAAACATTTCTGCAACACATTATTAATACTTATCATACTGGCAAAAAATAATGACAATGTATTAGTGTTTTCTCTCCAGTATGTGCTCTTGCAGCACAATATCCCCTCATAGCAACTTAAGCATGATTAACTGCCTCTGTGGTTAGGCACTCAAAGCAAAAATATTGTGGTCTTGGTTAAATTTTGAAAAAGTCACAAGTGACACACAATGCACTGCACATTGTTTCTCGTATGGACTTGATTATCACTCAGCCAAAATTTTAACCCCAAATCTTAACCGGAGTTACTACAGGCAGGACTCAGGAGGCAAACTTTTCTCTCAGGTTACAAAGTCTTATGCTACAGCAGCATTACGGAATATAATTAAGTACAGTAGTTCAACATCCATCAATGCGCCTGCTAATATACATTAATAAAATCGACTAAGACGTCTGCAAAAGAGTGCAAAAGACTTTTCAAGACTGGTCCTTTCTCTCACTTCTCTTAATCAAGTGACTTTATTTTGGAGTCCTGTCTCCCCAAAATTCCTATTTATGTTTTGAGGGTAGCATATTTTCTCCCAGAGTATGTTTGTTGGTGATGTATGACACCTATAACAAATCTTTGCTATTAATTTTATTATTTTCCAACTATTGCTACATTTTAGCCAACTACTCACAGATGGGGCAGTACTTGTTAACCTGGTAACCCACTAAATTAAGTTGCCTCTTCAAACCTGCTGTAAAGTTTTTTTTGTTGTTGTTTTTTTGTTTTAAACACAAATCATGATACATTCCTAAACCAGTCCTAGAAGTTCTGATGCCAAACTTAACCAAATAGTAAGTGAAAACACTTTCAAGTTTACAAATAACTGCTCTCCAAAAACCTAATCTGCTTGGTGCAATCCACCACCACAACTCCAAGCACCTGTTCATTAGCAAGAACCATGTCCCAGAACAATGTAAGTTTAGAGATTTAATGAGAGAAAGGTAGTGTTTGGTGATGTGAGTGAATATAGGATGTCAGGGTGAGTATGGATGTGGAGTTTGTCTGGTTGGCTGATCTGGGGATGCCATGAATTTGGACTCTTGGGCTAAGGACACTCAGAGTGGGGGTTTCCTCCTCAGTTGGTGACTTTGCCTGACCCTATGTGGACCCAGATGGTGCCTGAAAAGAGGAGAGAAGAAGAGGACAAGGGGGGAAAAAGATAATTCGAGGTGTTGTTCTCCTCACAAACTTTAATTGACAACTTGACTTCATATGTGGACTTTGTTCTCTTTGAAAGTGAAAATGTTTTCTACTACATACATCCTACCACTACCTTACTAGGAGAAAATACATTTCTATCAAAATGTGACTGCCATTGTAGTTCACTTGCGTAACATTTGAGAGAGATGGTTGCACTTTCTGCCTGTTGTGGTAACTTGGTTATATAAATTTAAATATCAACTTTAACATTTCAACTTCAGTCAGAAGTCATTACATCAGCCAAGCATCCCCATATTGTGTAATGACTTTGCATTTGCCCTTTTGACTGCGCCGTTTCTTCTCTTCACAAGTGGCCTCCAACCTGTGGGTCAGGACCTCTGCAGGCCTTGCAGGCACACAAGAAGAGTAGCCTTAATTAGGCCAATTTGTTGCGTTCCATACTTGTACTCTTGTAGTTGTTAACACTGGATGACAATTTGGAGGTTGAGGGTAGCTTGTAAAGACAGTCACACTGACATGATGGCCATTACATGAAGGGGTCACAAGCCAAAAATGTTGGAAGACACTAATCTATACATAATACTGTCTGGAAATAAGTTTATGGCCTCATTAATAATTCACTTGGACAGTTAAATAGAGATATGGAAAGATAGAAAAAGGAGGAAGACAGGACACATTCGCATGACACTGACATAGCACTGGCTGTTATATGGCGGTACACCTGCATTGTTTATGGGGGATGAGGAAAGGGAATGTTAACAGTGTGTACTCCCACCATGGACTGTAGGTGGTCTGCTCCTCACACCTGCCTCTGCATCCTGGGCCTGCCAGCCACACAGCTGCACCACACCACTGTCACTCACTTAACACCATGTCTTAGGAGTGTTTCTGCGTCACGGATATTCACCTCCTGGGCATACATGATGTGGAACCTGCAGGGGATCCACTGAGTGATCAGTGATGAAAACACCCTCACTGACGAAGGAGCTGGATCGTGAGGCTGAGCTCGTCCTTTGGGCTGATTCGGCTTCAGGCCGATCAGTGAACCATTGAAGCTAATGTTTAATGTTTCACTTCACTGCTTTGCAATTGGTGGTCTCTCCTTCCCTGGACCTCCCGCTTGTCTTTCTCAACTTTTCTCACTACTCCATATCCATTGTACCACCTGAGACCCCGCATGAGCCTGCATAATCACACTTCTCACTGTGACTCTGCTGAGTTCAGCGTACGGCCAAGAAAATACCACCGGCTGAGAAGTCTGAGGATTTCTCACGAGCAGATGTCCTGAGAAATCCTGCACAAAGACATTCACAGTCACCCTACAATCATCTGAGTCTGTCAAAGCTCCCACTGATGGTGTAAGCTTGAGACAACAGTAAACTGTCTGGGATGGTGGTTGGTGGTAAATGGGAGTGTCCATTTCATGTAGTTGACTCAGCTCTTGCTAAGTGGGATGAGTGACGGAGGATGGGTGGAAGAAGAGCCAGAGACCAGCTGTTTTCTTACTGGTTACCGCAAAGGTCTGAACCCTGTGGATGATCCTAACCCATCCTGACCTGGAAGTCAGCTCTGCTGTCAGCAGCTCTTGGGAATGAACACGTTCATCCCTTTCATCTTGAAGGCTCTGAAAGATTGGCAGCACCTTCTCATCCCAGAAGCTTTGGGGCTTCGGTGAATCAGCAGCTGCTGCCTGTGGGGAAAAGTAAGCTGATCCTGGATGTTATAAAGTCATCTGAGCAAGACTAAGATTTGTCATTAAACTTTCTTTTCACTTTAACAACAAAATTATCAGCTTCAATGACGACCCCTCAAAGAAGGATGCAGTCACTCATTCACACATTTAATCTAAACTTACTGGAAAATGCCTTAAGAAATGTCAGTGACATCTTCAGGATGGTGAACCATGATCGCTCCCCTCCCCCAGACTGCCTCACTGCCCACTGTTTCCAGTGCAAGTGCTCTCCATTTGTCTCTGTGGATCAAATGTCCCGGCGACGGCTCTGTTGATCAGCAAGCCTCCTTATAAGGTCTGGGCAGAGAGCAAAGCCTTGAGAGAGCCCTACCAGCTCTTTCCCTTTATTTACACAGTCTCTCGGTGTGCACAAGCACGGAAAATCCATCCTATCAGAAGCTCAACCCACATGCTCCAGGAATATCTTTATTGTCAAACACTCCCAATGTGGCACAACTAATCACTGCAATCTTATTTTATTCTTCGTGTGTACCAGAAGATGAATATGATTACACAAAGTTATGTTTCACCATTAAACACCCTGTGTGAAGCCTTTACTGCCCCTCCATTATAAATGGCAGTAAATGTATGTGTGGCTCAGTAATTCAACCACATATAAAATGATTTTTGTCTGACGTTTTGCCAAACACTATAGAAAATCAAGATCTAAATGACTGCTCTGATTTTATATGCCTTAAATTTATCGAGTCAATTCAGAGGGTGTTACAACGCAGATCAAAATTCATTATGTGGCTAATGCAGAATCGACAGTGTCCCTTATAGCACATGAAACAGGAATTTCCTGTGCTGGAGGGCTGTTAACCCGAATCTTAGGGTTAATCTGTGTGGAAAACGGTAATATGACTTTTTTTCGGCATAGATTTAGACATGTGACTGGTTGAGTAAACATGTAGTCAGAGAGGGCCTTGTGTGAACAGTCCCTGCATTCAGTCCTGCAGTCTCCCTTCGGCCCTTTAAATCGCCTGCTCCAACACTTGGTAACATGGCCTTGTAGAACAAAATTTATTCTGAGGATTTTTGAGCTGATTTTTAAGTTTAAAAAAATATTAGAATGTAAAGCACACAGATTGAATTGCTTTGTTTTCCACCCAAGCAGGTGTTGATTTGTTCCTTTTTGTCTTTTATTGTCCAGACATTCTTCCAGATCCTATGCAGGTAGTTAACATGCTCAAAGACTCATACATGCTTACTTTATTGGTAAACCACCAGTGGAACTTAAAGCATCAGGATTGTGGGGCTTTGGCGCAGTAGCAGCTCATTTGCCAGGACTTTACATTTTAATTATCACAAATTCCAGTCTAGCCTCAGCCTATTAAAAATGATGTATGGCTTTATGTTGAGACGAGTGCCGGCTCACAGGAAAATAACATCCATCAAGCTAACAACACGTTCATTTACCATTTACACCAAGGGTCAGACCAACCTGATTGGATGAACGGCTGCTAGAGCTGAGACAACTTAAATCTGAGGGAAAACTGTGTCAGAGGGATGTTATGAATTGCTATTGTAATGAGGTCTCAAATTGCATTTAACTGAAAGGCTCTTTTTTTCAACATTTATTTTCATCATATTAAGTCACTGACTTTAATTTGCAAATTATGCAAATTCCAAATGTTTTGTTTTTGTGCAAAATCATTCCTTCTTTTTATTTGCCCCCCCCCCCCCAGAAATTTGCAAGATCGTCTCTCCAGCTTCATTCAGCCTTTCAAATTTCATATCATGAATCACTTCTTCAAGGTGCTCTAGAGAGCTTTAGAAACATTGCTTGCATACTTTATATGCATTAACATGCTATGCATGTCTTTGGATTGTGGGTGGAAGCTGGAGCACCCCAAGAAAACCCACATAAGCACAGAGAGAAACTCCACACTAAGAGGCTCCAGTCGTCCAGGAGATTTGAACCCAGGAGTTCATTATTTACTTAAGTCATTATTTAAGTTAATCTCGCTCATTCCAGTAAGGTAAACTTAAACTGACTGAGAGATTTATTTCTCAGCTCTCCATATGAGGCCTTACTGTAGTTTTTCCATCAGATTTAATGAACACTGGAACAGGATCTTAACCAAATCAGTGAAAACAGACAAACATACGCATGTAGTAAATGTGAATCATCATGGCTGGGATGTTTGTCTACATTGCGGAGACTTGACTACTGAGCTAAAGGTCTCAGACATGTAGTTATACAGATAATGAGGGAGTGGAGCCGGACAGTGGACAATCAGGTCTGTGTGTGTGCAGAAACAGTCAATACGTCGGTCCACCGTCAAGGCTGGCAGATAGTAACGACTACCAACAGCAGCCTTCAGTGGTCAACACACCTTAATGAAGACATGCAAGGAAGCTGCGACAACCAATGCTGCAATGCACTGAATAGATATGCATTATCTGGGTGGGTTGCATTTCTGATTAAAAAAAATCTATTTTGGAAAGCTGACAAGAATGGAAAAAGCTCAGGACGTCCATTAAAACACCTACACGATGCTTCCCATTAGAAGGAATCCCTCCGCTTTGAGTCTGTCTTTTATGAAGGTGATTTTACAAGCCTCTTGTGAATGCACTTCAATTCGTTATGAGGGGTAAACTTGGTAGGAAACGCATACATGTTTCATGCATGCAAGTAAAATCAGCAGGCCAGCCAGGCAGTGAGCAAGGCCCTGGGGCAGTCTGGGTAATTACTGGCGAGTCATGAAGGCCATATGGAATGTTTACTCTACCCCGGGGTCAGCAGGCATTATGAGTGCTCTCTTCAATAAGCCTTGGCAAGATTTGCAATGGGCCACTTTGTCGTTGCTGTCCCACTCTCTAAGATAATTAGGTTTCACTGTAGCTGTATTTGAAAGCTGTGTTATACTCTATGTACACCTTTTATGGACTGGAAATAAATACGACTGTGTGCTCAAGAAGCTGATTTTGTCATGAAGTGAGAGACTTTTTCATCTTTTTCTGTGACTTTGTTTCACAAAGCCCCCAGTCGTTGCTGTTAAATACTCTGTGTGTTGTGGTTTCAGAATAATAGGCTGTAAATTATGCTCCAGGAGCAGGACACAGGTAAACACTCAGGCTATAAACAGCTTTGTTTGACAATTCCGCCCATGCTCTCTGTAAACCCCACAAATCAGCTCGCTGAGTATGATCTTGTAGCATAACTGTGAGCTGCTGAGGCTATGGCCTGGCCCTGGGCTCTTGACCTTTGTGCCGTGAGAGTTCAGTGAATGGTGAACCTTGTGGCTCTGAGGGCAGACCATCCACTACTGGTTGGAAACCAGTCAGACGCCTCAAGGGCCAAGGGGAGACATTAGCTTCTGTGCCCCTGTGAGTCAGGATTACACAGACCTCAAGGCAATTACAATCCCAAACCTCTTCCATGTTCAACACTACTGAGATCTTGGAATGATTTAATAGATTCCTTCTTGCTTCTGCACATGAGAGGCTATGATTTCTATCTAGCTGTTTGTTCAACCTTAAGTCTATGTTTTGCCACATTATCCTTTAAAAAGTAGATACCCTTTGACAAAGCTGTAAAGGGTTCATATAATATGGGAGAATATCCAGTGGGAGCTGAAGCACAACTCCAAGAGAGCCTCCCTTCCAGTGACTCATGCACTGTGCTCATTACAACCGTTTAAAACCTGAAATCAATTCATTCTTAATTAAACTTGGTGAGTAAATAGTTTGTTCCACAAAAGTCAGGGTCTCATTCAAAGAGTGTCAGAATGGTCTTGTTTCCTCAGCAGAGTTGCTGTTCTTGGCAGAAAACAGCCCATCTTGTCCGAGCCAGAGTCTGTGTGTGGTAGTAATCATTTTTCCCCTCATTCTGAGCTGGCACTTTACCCTTCAGCTTGTTTTTAACGGTTTGGCCAAATTATGGAGCCAAGTGAGTGTTTGGGATGTATTCTTGTTCGAGGGAGAAGACTTCCTCTTCTTACTTATGATTGTTTTCTTCGCTTGGTTTGAAAGTTTAGGACAGTTTTTGAATGTGTTGTGGGAAACTTTCTATATTCAAGTTACATTTTACTCTGTCTCTGTCTGCTATCAGCTACCGATCTATCTGTATATGATGTAATTATGTGAGCCATTGTTGCCTCTGCAAACAGTCACTGATGAAATTAAATAAATAGGGGTCAAATGATAAGAACGATAGGATCAGCTTCCACTGTGTAAGGCATAAGGGAAGCGTGATGTACAGTAGCAACCAGTTCAGAGGATTTCATGTGAAAGCCACTCTTGTTGGATTTCCTGCTGTCCAAAACTGATGCGACAGAGATCTGTGTTGGGATAGCAGCGCTGCTTCCCACCACAACAAAGCAGCCTGGGGCCTCCTGCTCGAAGCCCCGTACTTCAGCAAAAACCATGGCAGCACATATCCGTTGGAAACTGAGCCGAGAGTCGTATCAAGATCCTGTAAGAAGGGAAAGTATTTTAGTTCCCCACGGTGGGGTTCTCCATGAGAAATAGAAGAATGATCAAGCTGTGCAGTGTAATATTGCAGACTTGTAGCCTCGGGTAACCTGCTGCTGGTACAGTGGAGACTTGTTCATCTCATCCACAAATCATGCCATCAGTGAGAGGAAACGGAACAGGCGATGTTGTTTTGAAAGCCTGCCTGCTCGGGGCTGTCTGTGTGGTGCTAGAATCGCAGATCCTCGTCAGTACAGCACATCTCTCTGGTATGAGGTCGTCTGTGTGAACCAGGGTGCATAGGGGCAACTGCCCCAGACAACACTCCTGACAGGGAAATATAAAGATGCATTCACCCCTTCATCACACCAGCAGTCACACAAATCAGCTGATAAATGACAACACAGTCACATCCTGAGACATTTATGACTTTTCTCCAGTTTGTGGTAAAAGATATTAAATTGCTTCATTTGAAAAGGATTTTTTAGTTCAATCCAGGAAAGTGTTCAAGATTAAAGGGGATTACAACAAATGAAATCCATCCATCCATTATCTATACACACCTTAATCCTCATTAGGGTCACGGGGTGGGGGCTTGGAGTCTATTCCAGCAGACTTAGGGCGAAGGCAGGACACACCCTGGACAGGTCACCAGTCTATCACAGAGCTACACACAAGCACACTCACACAACTTAGAATTATCAATTAACCATGTTTTTGGATTGTGGGAGGAAGTCAGAGTACTCGGAGAAAACCCACACATGCAGAAAGATCCCATGCCCAGGCTGGGACGCAAACCGGGGATCTTCTAGCTGCAAGGTGACAGTGCCAACCACGAGCCACTGTACAGCCCCAAGTGAAATCCATTTTCTTCATTTATATAAAAAGATAAGTGGTTGGAAATGTCTATTAGTGACATAAAGGTTCCATATGGTCACGATCCATAACACTTATAAGTCTCAGCCATGAGCCAAACTCACCAAATGTTCTGCTGTTGGCTGCAAAGGTGAACACATAAGTCTTCATGCACTCCCAGCATGTGAGGAACTGAAGATCCAAATTATTTTTGGTGGTAATCTCACTATAACATTTGGAAAGTCCTTGGTGTTAGCACATTGTGCTGCTCATGTTGTTAATGTTACCATTAGCTTTGATCCTATGCTCACATGTCAAAGCTAGAAATTATAATGCTGATGGACATTCAGGGATGGCTGAAACTTAAAGACAGACTTGAAACCAATAAATCAGTATACTAAGACTGGCTGTGGGTTAATGTATTTTCGTGTCGCCTATTGTGCTTTAGCGCAGCTTAAACTTAGTCCATGTATACTTGCTCCTCTCCTGCTCTCTATGCAAACATATGCTGCATTTTAATACAACTGAATTCAAAATAGAGCTGTTTTCGTTCAACATAGTTTTCTGCTCTGCTGTACCGGTAAGCTACTGATTTTGTAATGACAACGCTGTCTGACAAACTCACCATACACATGAGTTAAAAACAATGTCTGTGCTGTGAATTCTGTGATATTTTTATGTAAAATGAGCACTCATTTTACATAAAAAGCTAGAAGCAATAGAACATCCTGGTCTCATACTTATTTACTGCTCATCTGTTTTGGCAGCAGCGCCATCAACTGTTCTGCTCCATGCTGACAGTCACAGGGGGAGTCTTCTTCCTGAAGGGATGGCAGCTAAGCAGCATTAAAACAGGGCTAAGATCTGGAGTTATACAGTCATGGTGAAATGAGGGATCTTTATAGCATTTTGAGCTAAAAACAATTGTAAGACACATTTTGGGGACAAGTTTTCATTAATTTGCTGAAAAAGGGCCTAACATGAGAGTTTTAACATTTCTAGGAGATTAGGTAATGATCTATGACTTCATATTGTGAATCACTGCTGATGCAAGTAGCACCAAGTAAAATGTATTATCAGTTATTATATTTACAAATCATCAGCCAAATCAGAAGTGTGGGAGAGCATACAGCATTTACACCGACTGACATTGCCATTCCCAGAATCACACCACTAAATAACTGATGTTGCTGATAATATTGAATATTAAAAGCCAAATAGGAGTCATTATATTGTTTTGGCCCCTGGTGGCAATATGGTTTTCCCTTTTGTGGTGGACTCTTTGCAGCCTGTGTGTGGGGAGATGGCTTATGTTGAAAAAAGCTGGCTGAAGAGCAGCTCCAGACCCTGCCTGTCTCCTGTCTTAGCCGATTGGCCTGGAGTTCCAGACCTGCACACCAGCTCAAGCTCTTTTCCCCGCCTACCATTCTGGCTGATTGGACCACCGAGTTTCCTCCTCCAACCCGACTGCAGCAATCGCCACACCTTTGCTTAACTCTTGCGTCTTTGTGTTTTGTGTCAAATATGTAACCTCTGTTAGCTGATGTGTAACCATGTTAGGAGTTACTCGGGTCTCAAGTTTTCCGTCATGTGTGTTCCGAGGCACTAGTTAGTTCAGTTTTTTACTTGCACTCATTTGTCAGTTGCTTTTGTTAGTCGCCTGGGTGTCGCTATCATGTCTGTTTGGCTAAGGAGTTTAGTTGTTTTCTTTTGTTTTAGCTATGTTACAGGGGGAAGCCGGAGAACCCAAGCACAGACACACAGAAACTGGCAGACAAGTGAATAACTGAAAGAGATTTATTTAACTTAACCAATACATAAATATAGAACTGAACTGGGGGGGCAGAACTAAACCAAAACTACTAAAACTCTACAAGCAACTATGATTACAAAAACGGAAGTCTACAAAACTCAACTATTAACAAAACTAAGCTAAGGAGGGGTACCCACAAGATGGGGGAACTGACAAGCAAGGGGAAAACAGGCTGGGGTAAATCCATTAACAAGGTCGGAACAAACGGAGTCCAAGAAGGGGAAATCTAGTAGGGGGGAGAGCAGCAGAGTCCATGGGGCTGAAGTAGTCCGGAGGTGGCAGGCTTGGTGGGGAGAAACAGAGTCTAAGAAGGGATGTGAATCTATGATCCAGCAGGGAGTGAATGAAAGGACAGAGCTTAAATAGGTGGAGGTGAGGTGGAGAACAGGTGAATGGTGTGAACTAATTACTGCAGGTGACACTCATTGCAGTAATCAGCAAAACAGAGTGCAGGCAGGTGAAGCAGGGAGAGAGAGACAGGAGGGAGAGATGACAGACAGGGAGCCAGAGAGAGAGACAGGTCAAAACAAACAGATGAGGAACAATGGAAGAAAGAAGGAAAAAGAGAAAAGGAGGAAGAAGGGTAGAGGCTGGAGCAGGATCATAACAAGCTAGTTTTGTGACTCGGTTCTTTAAGTTAGTGACACCCACCAGCTGTTTTCATTGTAGCATCATCACACTTTCTTTTGTTAATGACGTCACTGAGCAATAAATTGCTTTACCTAACCAAGAACACCTGTTTTTTTGTTACTTCAAGCTCGTCCTAGACAGCTGGGTTCTAACAATATATATATATATATATATATATATATATATATATATATATATATATATATATATATATATATATATATACAACTATTTGAATTCTGATTTTAGCATGAATACACTATCCAACAGTGTTGTCGATCTAATCTGTGCAAAGCAATGTAAATGTAAGAAATGAGACAGACAAAACAGATTTTTTTTCCATAAGCAATGTAGCCCCATTAGATTCAAATTTAGGAAAGAGATCTCCAAGCGTAACTGCTGATTGCTCATACATGGTGGGCTGGAGGTGTTCAGTCAGGCCTGATTCCAGTAAGAGAGCTGTGAGATGATACAACATGTTCAGCCCAAGTATCTGCAGAAATGCTGGCCAGACGTAGAATATGCCACAGCATGCCAATTGTTTCCTGTAGGCTGCCCAATCCCAGAACGTCAAAGAATGCAACTTGGATCACAGCAAAAACTCATCAAAGAGTCATTAGCATCGGCATGCAATGATCAGTGTTGTACCAGGCCTGATGAAACCATGATGTGAGTGTTTACAGAGCCGTGGTCATGGTGTGGTGGTGAGAGTTCTTGTTAGCTTACACTAAAATCAGAGGTGTAATTCCTGACCCCAGGATGTCTGCTAAGGAGCAAAAACCCCAAAACGGCTTTTGCTGGAAAATCTGCACAGCTTTATTTGAAGAAAGATCAAGTAAGTTGTCTAATGAAAAGCTAATAAATGGCTGGTGGAGGTCTTGTGTATCTTCCATCCAGGCTGTACTCTGATCAGGAATGTTAGTTCACTTCCTTACCTTCTGTATCTGACTGTAATTACAGGCCTTGATATTTCCTGCTCCAGTGTACAGTGCTAACAGAGTGATAGGGCCCCTTTTTAGGAGGAAAAAAAATCACACAGCTATTTTCAGCAGTGCATTTTTACTAATGGCTGAGATAAATGGAGATTTTTCTGATAAATGAAAGCTTAGGAAACGTGTTTAATAAAGCTTCACCCTCAGTTTGTTTGCCTGTCTCGTATGCCAGAACGATTTAGTGCAGAGGAAGATATGGTTCGTATTTATGGGGTTGTGCAGCATAATTGAAAAATGTTGGGTATCAAATGAACAGCCACAATCCAGGTGTGTGTAAAAGTAAATGCTAGCACTTTTTTTCCCTTTTTTTTTTTTTTTTGCTGGAATGTGGAGACTTGAGAAAACATTTTCTGTGCACCTAGCAAAGGTGGGGGAATGAAAACAACATGGAATGAATGCAGGGCCTCAGAGCGCCGTGTCCGGCATGTGCTGACGAGAGCCAGAGACCAGACCTAATCCACAGCCCCGACTCGAACCAACACAAGCTCCTGCATACATGCGGAAAACTGCCTGCTCATGCACAAACACTCCAGAAAACTGCCAATGTTGCTGAAAACTAATCAAACGGCGTGTTCTCTGTATGCAGTGCTGGAAGGTAACTTAAAAAAAAAAAGATGACTAAGTCGAATTTTATGGTATTTGTGCTTGAATTATTTCTATTTGATGATACTTTATTCTTTTCATTTCAGGTGAAAAGACTTTTTACTCTACTGCATATATTTTACTGGCAGTATATGTAAGTTTCTCTACTTAAATTATAATAGTTACATGCATGCATTGTTCTAGACTATACTACCCAACAGAATGCAAAGTTCTTCAAATTCAAGTGCTACCTTACACATCAATAATTCAGTGATCACATTCCAATACTGTGTGTGTATATATGATTAATAGATTGCTCTGAACTTTGAATGAGTAGTTCACATGATACTTTGATCCTTGGTGGAGCAGGATGTTGAGTGTTGGGCTTACTTGTAATGGAGTACTTGTTCATTGTGGTATTGGCAATTAACCAGTGAAACAAATCCGAATACTTCTTCCCTATGCTGTCTGTATCCATTCAGGTATTCATACCAGTATTTAGGATTAAGTTCTCTGAGATGTCTCATGAGAAACTGAACAGTGAGTTAAACATTTTTCCAACACAGTGAACATCTGCTGATCGTTTAGTGGTTTGGAAAGCATTCCAGCAAGGTGATGCTCGGATGATGACACATGAGGAACTGGAATATCCTTTGTTTCTGTAAGATGAAGTCATGAAATCACTCCCTTTTCTTTTTTTTCTCCTACATTTTACTCCCTCTGAGGAGAAGAGCGTGTCCACTCCAGGCTACTGTTAAATGTCCAGAAGTAAATTGACATGTCGAAGGTAACAAACTCACCAACCTCGACTCTCACTTTAATGAGGCCACTTGCTCTTTGCTGGCCTTTCAAATTGTTTCTCTTTGATAATAGCAGTCTGGCTGTCTGGGATAAGCTACAGTGCTGCGGTGCATGACTGGCCAAGACCCGGCAGGACCAGAGGCCATAAAGTATCCTCTTTATTCATCAGAGAAAGCTGTCCTGGGGTATGAGTGGGAGCTCTGGCCAGACTGCAAGCATACTAGCTGGCCTTAACTCACGTGTCCTCCTCCCTCCACGTCCACATGTGCATTTTTTTGCACAGATGAAAAACTATTTGGTATGCAGCTTATGATAACCTGATGAAGAGCTGTGGATGTATGGTTCAGATATTTTCCTCCATGTGGGTAATGGAGCATCTGAAAGAGATTTCTTTGTGATTCCCAGTATTAATATCATCAAATTCGTGTTTAGACCTGCTGGAGCAGTCCCCTCAGTTTCTTTATACTCGGTTATGCTCTGCAAAATGAAGCAGTAACAGTTGTGCAAATGTAAAAGCAAGCAGACTTGGCCCATTTCAATCACTGAGCAGTTCATTAAAAACCCTCCCTCACATGGATGCTCAGGGAATTCCTCTCCTCTGAGTTCTGTTGTGACCTAAATAGAAGACCACACCTACGAAAATGGAAACATGAGCTTTACAGAGAGCATGTAGGAAAGTATATTCCTCAAAGTGAAACCATATGACTCAATCCCTCGCTATGTTTTTAGCTGCAACATGGCCAGTCGGGGGGAAAGGTGTTGGTGAACACAGAACTATTCTCAGCACGCAAGCGAGTGAAGGTTTATTATGGTCTTCACACATTCAGTTGAGCCGCGCATGGTCCTGTGCTTCTTTCCAGTTATTAATACAGTACCCCCAGATCTCAGTGTGAGGAGAGATTGGATTCAGACTAAATTTTGCCCAGCCACAGGGTTCTGTGTTTACATAGTTTACAAAGGCACTGAAAGATTCCTGTCAAATGCTGTTGAGGGGCAAAGCCACCATGTAAGTTCAGCTATTGCACAAGCACAGGGAGTGTGTACTACATGGTCCTCTGGCAAATCAAAATATCTGTCCATAGTCTGAGGGCATGTCTGTATTCTGATGTTTGGGGAAAAGGTAATGCTGGTAGCAGCAGAAGTAGGAGTTTTAAAGGAACCAGCTACAGCTAGGTTAGCTTAGCTTAGCATAGGGACCAGAAATAGGCAGCCAGCTAGTCTGACTTTATCTCAAAGACAGTTTATCAGGGCCACTGTGGTTCCCTAAATAACATTTTATATGTTAATCATGTGTGTTTGATGTGCAGTGTAAAAACAAGCAGAGGTTTTGTGCTGGATATTTTTTGTAGTGGCTATTCCATCCATCCATCCATTATCTATACACCGCTTAATCCTCCTTAATCCTCATTAGGGTCGCGGGGGGGCTGGAGTCTATCCCAGCTGACTCAGGTGAAGGCAGGGGACACCCTAGACAGGTCACCAGTCTGTCGCAGGGCTACATATATAGACAAACAATCACTCTCACATTCACACCTACGGGCAATTTAGAATGATCAATTAACCTCAGCATATTTTTGGACTGTGGGAGGAAGCCGGAGTACCTGGAGAAAACCCACGCATGCACAGGGAGAACATGCAAACTCCATGCAGAAAGATCCCGGGAAAGCCGGGACGCGAAGCGGGGATCTTCTCGCTGCAAGGCGAAAGTGCTAACCACTACACCACTGTGCAGCCCGTGGCTATTCCAAAAATGCTCAAATGTTCCTCAAAATGTCTTGTGCACTATCTATTTACCCAGTATGCATTTTATGTCTGCAGCACCAAAATAGCCAATATTTTTCAAGTAAGTAACTGCAAAGTAAAAGGGAAGTATTTTATGTACATCCGCTCTCTATTATGCACATGCGCTAGTGCATTTGGGAACAATTCAGTCCATAGTTCTCTATGACAAGCTCCCTTTTACAAGTCTCTTGCCATTACTCATCGGTGGCATTCAATTTGTCAATGTAGTCCTCGCAGTCATCTATTAATGTCTGCCTGCAGATGCTGCACAGCCCCCTGAGCAGGGATTGCCTGTTCTCTTTGCTCGAAGTAGACACAATCCCTTATCACAGCTCACTGAGCTCAAATCTATTATGATACACCATCTGCACCAAAACATCTCTCTTATTTCATCCAGGTTTTTCTTCCGTTCTTCCCCTTGGCTCTGTTTAAGAAAGCTTGCCACTGCGGAAGGTTTCAATTACTGCTCTCCTCTCCAGTGCAAGAGTTTCATAAGTTCAGTTGTTCCAACAAAGTATTTTGTACATTGATTTAGATGATACTTGCAGATTAATTATCATTACTCTAGTATCTTTGCATGGCAAGTACTGCATTGCTATTTTCCTACATGTTATGCTGATGACATTTGCCTTTTCATCACTTAAAAGAAATCAGAACATTGTTCTTAATTTACACCAAAACAATTTCTGTTTTACTACCACTGAACGTGTAAAACTCAGCAGTTCCTGTGCACCAATGCACCAGAGGACTATAAAATGCTTACAACAGTAAATATATAAGCGCTAGATGCCTATACTCATCACCAAATCACAGTATTGGCAGGGAAAACATTCATTTCTATAGATGAAAAAAAATGTCAGATTATGATTTTGAAGCAGCAAGCCAACAGCAGGTCTGTCTGCCTTCCTCTGTATGTAGAGGCAGCTGAGCTGTCAGAAGGAGGATGGATGGGCTCAGGGCCTCCACATGTCAAAAGCAGAAGTTACTGTAGCGTGGAGAGGGAGAGCTGACCCACACCCTCACCCCGCCTTCCAACACCGGCAGCTCCAGCCAAAGCTCAAAGACAGAGGCAGAGGGTGTGGGTTGTTTGGACACAGCTGGTGGACAGGCCGCGGGTTCTGACAAAGATCAGATTGAATAAAGCATCTCAAGGTCCTGCTGCTAGATCCCGCCCTCTAAAAAACAAAACAAAGATAGCAGAATAATGTATTAGTCTGCTTGATTATTATGATTTCCTGCAAGGATGGCTCCAGTTTTTTTCCCTCATTCCTCATCATGCAGTTAAAGGGAAAGTTCCCTGTAATTCATGGTACTTTCTTGAAGTGGTACTGACTGCTTGAGGGTTTGGACCATTTAGAGTTGTTTCAGCTGTGGTTTGTGTTCAGGCAAAAGGGTGTAAATCCCCAGAGCGGGAACCCAACAACCTTGTTATGTTTCAGATTTGACTTTATGACAGTGTACACTTGATATGCATTCTGTAATGAACAATCAGAGATATCTTGGAGGGATTATTGCAGCAAAGGGGATATTAGGTTAATCATAGAATAACAAAGTTGTATTCTATTAATTTATTGTAACAGTTTGCAAGGTGTTAACATGCATCTTCTACTTTTTGGTGATTTGGGTGATTGTTAAACTGCACATGATCCTTTTTCTTAATCCTGCTGCTCTCAATTACAAGTGCTGACTTAGGACTCTACAGTATAGTGATTAAGAAGATCTTACCGATGACGGTGAACACTGATGCATTCAGCTCACACACAATCACCTCTATTGTATTATTACGCTGCTGTCTTCCTTATTCTCTATTGTTCGGAGTCATTTACACAGACACTCCTCTCTTCTGGCAGCCCATAATAATACTGCTGACAGCTCCTGCTTGGGCAAAGGAGCCAGTCATTTGGCTGCCTTTGAGAAAGAACAGCGAGGAAACAGTCTGCAGGGTGACTCATGTCTCTTTAACTGTGTCATTCATGACACTGCTTCAATCCACTCATCTCTGCTTGTCTCTTTCCCAGTGACATCTGTCTGGCATTGTACTGTGGTATCACCATAATAACAGACTGCAGCGAGTCTCATTTTTCTCTGATGCCTTACTGTAATGTTCACCAGAGTCAAACTGCCCTGAGGGGAGATCAGGAATTGAAGCTTAAGAGTCACCTTTCATGGAGAGTTTAGCAACAAGACACGAGAATCACTGGTAGAGGTTACAGTGTCAAACTTTGTTTTTTAATTTGACAGCTTTTTCTCAGTATTGCAGGTTGCCATAAGGTGAATAAATAAACACCATTCAGTGCAACTCATAGCTGGACTTAAGTTTACACAGCGTTTGTATATTTTTCGGGCCACTTGGACACAAAACTGAGCTGTGAGTTTAACATCACACTCATGCTTGACATATCATGGCCATATAAAGTTTTCATTGCTAACATCTTCGGAAGCAGTTGCCAATTATAGCAGCATTAGCATCCATTTGGAATTGTGTTTGTCTTGATCCTTGCCAAATATGCTCAACTGTTTGCAGCAGTGAGTTCATCAAAGCAGGGCAGTTGCTTCTGCTAAGAAAAAAAAAAAACACAGCTGAGAGAGAAACACCGGACCAGAGCTGAGGGGAATGTGCAGTCAGGTGATAAATCTCTGTGGGTTCATCACGACAAGTGGATCCTTTCACCTTACACTTAGCCATTTGGCCCATTGTTCATATAAAAATATTGAGATGTGCAGCTTTAAAGCTTCCAGCTTTATAGATTAAGTCTTTGGAAGAGATCAGCTGAAGTGCTGCTTTGTTTTGCTTTTGTGGGGCTTCAGAAAGAACCCAATAAGTTAGGTTTGTTTGGGACTAAAGAGTCTAAAAATAGCATTTGCCTCCAAGCATGTAAATAAAATGGAGCGGTTCTTTTTAAAGACGGGCTTTAAAGGAATGGGTGGCTTTTTTAAGATGGGTATTTTGTGCAGCGTTATTCTCTCTTGGCCTGGACTCACGCTCTGGAATAAACCATTGCCTAATAAAACCAAGAACAATATGTATGTCCTGACAGTGAAGTATGCTGCTTGTTTACCCTGTATTTATATCCTCATACCGGCCCGATCAGCCCCATTGTCCAACTCAATTGCTCTTTCAGTGCTGGCTGAAAGAGGATAATTCGTCTTCATCAGAAATTGCCTGCAGTAAACACTTAAACATGCTTCCCCTATCTGAGCTGTGGAGAGCTCTTATTTTTCTCTCTTGCTGGCATTATTTTAAATCCCAACCCATTATGATGGTGACAGACTATATGCGCAATGATGGACACAGCTTCTCCACTCTGACCGTCACCTCATTGACCTGAAAGCGTGTAGCTCCAGTCCTGGTTGTGTCTGTGCTGCATGTCTGTGTGGCCGTGCACATTATCCACAGCTGAGTGTCTCCAATGCCTAATGCCTCAGCTAGTAAAAAGGAGGGAGACGACACTCTGGTTTGCTCCGGGCTGTTGGTCAGCTGGCTGCTCGGATCACACTGATTGTGCAGAAGACAGTGAAGGAGTGTTGGGTTAAATTGATGGATAAGCACTTGAGCAGGAGAAAGAGAGCCGTTGACAGAGATGTATACACAGACGTTATGCTACACCACCCGAATGGCAACACCTTTTGTGGCCCTGACAGCTTCTCAGACTTTGCTATAACTGATCCCTGAGTGACTACTGTTTGTGCCGAACGCTATACAGCATGCATTAGTACACGAGTGAAGTATCATTTAAATGTCAGATGGTTTAAAATTCTTTCATCCCCTCAATAATTGCATAACCTCTTAAGTGTTTCCTCTTATCAAAAACAAATACTTTAGAAAGTCTATATTGAAAATACAGGGCCCAGAGTAGAAACCTCATGCAGCAAAAGTGAATGCAGATGTGGAACCAAGCTGAGTAGCCTGATTTCATGAACATGGTTTTAAAATGATTTGTAAATACTCACATCTTCACAGTCTTTGGGCTGTGCCTCTCTGCATGTCTGCATCCATAATTAAAACTTTCTGCCAAAGGAATTGAAAAATCTGTCAGACTTTATAAAGATGCAAAAAAGATACAGGAAGATCAGCGACCAACTTAAAACCAGTGGAAACACAGAAGCAGGAATCACGAGGCATAGAATGAGCCATAGTACCACTAATCAGAGCTGCAGCTCCAAAAATGACGAGAGGGACAGCACTCTTTTTTTTTTGGACAATCTAGCCTTGAAAAGTAGATGGTTCAGTGCTTCAGACTTAGCACACTGGTTATCAGTGGAAATCAGAGTTGCTATAACAACTCAGACAGTGAGCGAAGTAGAATTCATAATGTCAGCCTTCATGGACGGTGCACAAGACAAACACTCTTGCTTGCTGTTCAGTACAAAACTACAAAATTAAATTTTGCTAAAGGACATGAAAAGAACCCTGATGAACATTGTGAACTAGTTTTTCAGTTAGATGAAACCACGATGGATTTTCTCAGCTCAGATAGGGTCCGGCATGTTTGCCATCTGGCCTACGGCAGTGAATGCGCAGTCCCAACCTTTTACGGTGGTGGTAGCAGACACACAATGTACTAAAAAACACATTAATAAGTAATGAATTAATCATTTGTGGTGTTGAGTTTCTATGGTGGGACCTGTATTTTTTTTATAAAGTAAATCTAAAATCTAATATTGTGATATACATTTTGCTTTCATAAAAATACGGTGTGTATCAAATGTGTCAGTAAGTGTAGAAGTACAGTGTTTCATGGTACACATCCATAAGGGCATGTAGGAAAACTACCTACTACTACATGTACATAGCATGCTCTTCTATGCAGATGAGGCCTAATATAGGCTGCGTACGAATCAGTTCTTAAACAGAACGAGATAATGAAAGATTGAGCTGCAGAGTTGTTTGCACTGAGGATTTTGGAAGCGTTGCCTTTTGTTCATGTCTTTCTTCTGTGATATGACCACTTGGCAACAAGCTCTTAAAAATGAATTAGATAAAAATGTAATACATAAATACAGATCCGGAATTTTTTTTAATGAAATATGGCAAGATTTTAAGAAAACTTCGATTTTTTTTACTCAATATTTGAAGTATTTTTTTATCACATCAAATTTCTAAAAAACTGTTTTGTGATCAAACTAACAAATAACAGTTAACACATTAACAATCCCATGTATAGCTTTCTTCACTTAATATTTCATATCTCAGCTGATGTGTTCAGTTATTATTTTTTACTAAACTTTTGTGACTCTCTTCCTGCCTCATTTTTTTTTTCAACATTTATTAGTATGCTAATCTAATTTTGCAGGGTTGCTTAAGGAATGGATCATTCAAAGAGACTAAATTAGCTTAACATGACAATGCTGACAGTGTGAAACATTAAATATTTCCAGCAGGTCACCTGCATGACGGTCGTAATCAACATTCCAGATTCAGTTAATTAAGAAAGGACTGAATTTCCCTTCTTAAACTGAATACATTTAAAGTGAACTAACAGCACATCAGCTCGAGTAGATGCTGCCTCCATTCTGTTCACATCTGCACTCACAATATTTGATGCGGAAAACTAAAACCAGCACTTGATTGATGCATTTCATCAGGCAGTCATGATCCATCACTGTTTCCTCAACCACAATCACCCATGTGTCATTTCCCCAAAATACATTCATCAAATTTTCACACACATGGCAGCTTTTCCAAACGAGTCATAAATATTCTAATTGTGTTTGTCTCTGAACGTCACAGAAGACTGGCTGTTAATGGGCCACCATGACCCTCGACTCTGTTTTTCAGTGTGTGTGTGTGTGTGTAGCCGCCTGCAACTCAACAAGACCTTCCATTTACAGATGAGAATGGAGAATTCGTACAGGCGCACAAACACACACACACACACACACATGCAGGTTCAAAGGTAATGATTGCTTCTTTGGATATCGGATTCAAGTAAATCCCTGTCTGGCACAGGTGTTGGTCTGCTTTCTGAATTTCAAAAGGTCAAGTGTATGTTTTTGGAAGCTGATCTCAAGGGGGAAGTCCTCTTTTTGGCTAATTAAACAGACCTGTCCATCAAAGGCCATGAGTCGCCTTATTTCAGGCTAAAGCAGCGAGTTTTCTCAGGTGACACTTTTAATGAGCACACTGTACAATAGAAACCACACACTGGAAATGGTAATGGTGTGACAACAGTTAAGAGTAGCTCAGAAGCTCTGCGTATGGTCCGGTTCTCTTTTATTGTCCCCACCTCATTAAATTCTAACTAAGCGAGGGACGCAGATCGTTTGGAAAGCAAAGACGCCCAAATGAAAGCAGGCGACATTCACAGATACCGTGTATCTAATTAGGAGAGTGGTGATTGACAGACAAACGGTCTTTGTGTGGAGACATTCCCAGTCAAGCAGTTGATGCTGCCATGTGTGTCTCTGTGTGTGGGTGTGTCTCTCTCTGTGTGTGTGTGTGTGTGTGTGTGTGTGTGTGTGAGTGTGAATGCATGTAAAACAGAAAGCAAGCCAAAAAGACTGAGACTGAAAGATGGTGCAATGAGATGTGACACCCCCTCTCTATTCAGAGCTCCTTCCTTCAAATCACGCATCTGTTCATCAGCCTTCGGTTGGCAAAAACACATCTAGGACACAGTGTTCACCACTATCAAATGTGAGAAAGGCGCTCGAGCGTTATGAAAGAAACAGACATCTTAGAAAGACATTTTTTTTAATTATTATTTTTATGACTCTGACATGAACTTGAGAAGATGTGCTCATCCAAACCCAAACTAACAGCATTGGTAGTTGTTCAGAAGGATTTCTGTATGTCTCTTGTTGTTTTTTGTTTTTACAAGCAACCTCCTGCTGTCTAGCATATAATGACTGTTCTTTGAGAAAACACAGAAAAGAATAAACAGTAAAGAAGAAATGATATGTGTTTGTTATTTATTACAGATGCAGTCTGACTATTTGGACTAATAGTAATGAAACTCAGCATGTGAGACGTGGGAATATGGCATTTAAACTTAAGAAATCATTGTCATCACAATTTATCATCATTTAGTTTTCACATTTGCCATAGTTGCATGTGCACAATTTTTCTGTGTGGAGAGAAATTATTGACATTTTTCGTTGATGGTTTTGATAAATCTCTGCAACTGTCTGACAGCTCATGTTTCTTGCCCTGTTGAACTTTGTCGGAGCAATGTTGCCATGTTTCCAAATTTTAGCAGTTTCACTGGTTAACGTATTGTTGTAATGTGTAAAAAATGTATTTATAATGGGCTTTTTATGGTCCATTTTGCTGTTCGGGTATTGTTAGTGGAGGATTATTTGTGGAAAAATTATGTGAAAATAAAGGAAGTGTGCAATCATTTTGGCAAAAAAGAACAAGTAATCACATGCAGTTGGCTGCACATATAGTGTCATGTAGCTGCTGCCAATAGGGAGAGCTGAGATGGATTAACACTTTTTGTTCTCGATGTCCTTTACAATCTTCAGAAGGCTGGGTGGCCCTGCTCTCTGAATTACGTAGTGTTATCTGCTTAGGGCTGACAGGATGGGGTGAACCGGTCTTCTCCGGAGTCTAATCCAGTGTGTTTGTCCCCAGCCCAAGGGGATGAAAGGTGACACCTCCATCCCACCGCCTTGTGTTTTATACACTGTTCAACATACTTTCCATTCCCCATCACCATATAGCCGCACCAGCAATGACAAGCAGTCAGTCCCATGCATCTGCTCCATGTCATCCATATTTGGCTCAGTATTGTTTGTAATGCTTGTGTTTAACTCGTATCAACTTTTGCTCATTGGCATTATTTCTTTTTTCTTCTCTGCCTTCTGGTCCGAGGGTTGTTTTGACATTCCCACTGTTTATATCGTCCACAGGCACAACCATCTGCGGCTGACCCTGACCACACAGCGCTGTCCCCCAGGCACGGACCCATGTTATTATCATCCACAGCAACATTCGTAGAGTGGAAAAGGATTGTCAGGACCACAACTACACCAGTTTCACATTAGGACTGCAGAGCTGCAGAACGAAGCGCACACACAAATCCCTCATCCTGGCTCAGTGCTTGGTCGGTTAAATAAAACAAAGGCAAACGGCGAGCCCGTGCAGGGATGGGTCTGCTGATAAAGATCTGTTAATGGCACATTTCCACGAGACAGAATGCTGGAAGGAGGGAGGGAGAGGAATGAAGGAAAGGAGAAAGGAGAGTTAAAGCGATTGTGGAAAGGGATCTAGAGCAGGGGCCCCAAGTTTCCCTAAGCTGGACAGCAACAAACAGCATCTCCAAGAGAAACATGTTTCTCTGAAGCAGGTTGTCTAGCTAGGAATTCAGAGAATGGGGCAGATTCCTGTGAGAGGCTGCTACCTTCATACTACCTTGGCAAGACCACTCCACCGCCCCCCCCAAAAAACATTCCCCCATCAGCCCGTCTTGCAGAGGTGCAGACAGAGTTGCACTGGCGTGGCCCCAGGTTGATGATCCTCAGGATACTGATCTACCAGAAACACGAAAAAGCCTGAAATGGAAAGACACCGTTTATCAGCTTAAATTCCATGACCTCGGTGCTGCGAGTTGCAGTAAAATACAGAAAGCTATGCCTGCAAGTGCTGGTAGTACAAGCATGGCTGTAAATCTGGTTATCTGCCTTTTTTCAGTCTTTAACAAGTCACTAAAACGTAATGTATTCAATGAAAAGTGTCGCCCAGAAGTGCAGCTGACCTCATTTTGTTAATGTGTTTTTTTGTGGCGGAACAAAGCTGTTGATGGTATTTTAGTGAAGCAATATGACCCTGCACTGAATTCCACAGGCACACATTAAATTACAGCCTAATGCCTCTGAAAGCTGCAGAGGATTGCAGTTGAAGATGTGCAGCTCCTGTTATGAGGGAAACAGACACTATCCACTGGGGCGGCCCTTTGCAAATGCTTCCCATTGCCAAGTCAAGACAGGATGAAGCTGAAAAGGGATTATATACAGCAGGCTAAGAATTTATGCATATAGCGTCCATCCAGCATCTTTCAACCACCAAAATTCTCAAGCTTGTTTGGAGTGTGTAAATGTGGGGATGCCTCATTAGCTTCCTCCTGGGATTTGCAATTATGCAATCAGACACTCACATTGCATCCATCTGTAAATGAAAAATTCTCACAGTGTAATGTCAGTCATCCCAAGTGCTCTTAACTAAAGTATAACTTCTGGGTAATATATCCCTCAGGAGTTTGTTTGGCGCTGTCTAGAAGGCTGAAAAAGCAGTGTGTCAAAAAGTCAGCAGCAGTGGTACAGAAACCAAACAGCAGAAACTGTGCTACTTCTGATTGGACAAGGTCTGAAAAGTCAGACAAAGAGTGTGATGGAGCAAATCAGTACATCAAGAATCCTTAGTGAAGAGAGACAGGAAGGAAGGGAGATATCATGGAGACTAAATTAAAGTAGAGGCAGAGGGAAAGCAGAAGTCCTCTTATGTCCCTTATCTGGATAACATAAGGAATCTTAATAGCGGTGCAGGTTGTGTGCTCTGTGCTATCTCACAGGCGACACAGGACCGGCCCAGGGAATGCAGCTTCCCTCAACGAGCTTCAGTCCATGTCTGGGGAATTAATAGCAGCAGCAATGCAGTGTCTGGGACAAGAATGAAAGGCTGAGGGAGGATACGGAGATGGAAAAAAGCAACGGAAACCAGCTAACGTCAGGGCCTGATCCTCCGACAATTTGCTTCTGAAGCATAACATTTAGAGGGGCGTGAAGAATTCATCAGGGAAACTCACCCACACCAGCAAAGATGCAGAGCTCATCAACCAAACTGTGTTAGGGAAGGGGAGATATTGCTTTGAACTCAAAATCTGTTTGCTGGCATAGCTCAGCTAAACTCTCACACTGTTTGTCTTTCCCCCTGCTCCCTGGTTTTCCAGTCCAAAATCCTAAAACCCTTCCCAGCTCCACATTCCTTGGACTGGGAGAGCATTGTATAGCATCAAGTAATGCAGTCCCTCAGGTTTACCCGTGCACATTGCCTGCTAAAATGATCCAACTTAAAACCACACAAATTGGTCAAAGACCAAAGTTATGTTATACAGATGCAGAAGCACCACCTGTGCTGAGCCTTAAATAGAGTTTGGAAGGTATGACAAGTGAGGATGCCATTTTTGCCTACATATTTTAATCATTTCATTGTCATTTCTTCAAACAAACCTGAGTTTACAGTGGAAATATTGTTCTATTAAACAATATGTTCTATGCTTACTGCATATATAAGCTTGCTTAGGGATGTGCCTAAATCAAAGGATGATACTTTTATTTGAAATCATTTCAACGATGCAGCTCTTTCATGACTGATTGTCAAGACGGAAAGTTGAACTATGAATGAATGCAGATGGTGGACAAAAGAGCAGGAAAAGATATTAGTTTTGGATATCAGCTTCTGTTTTAATAAGAAAGGGAACTAAATTCACATGTGTGGTTCTTGTGTAACCTCAACAGCCAAAATACAGCTTAAAGGAATAGTTTGATATTTGGAGAAATACACTTGTTCACTTTTTTTTTTTTTTTTTTTTTTTTTACATAAGGTTCTTTTACAACTGCAGATGAAATATATAGCTACCAATGGAAGTAGGTTATCTTAACTCAGAATAGAAATGGAGAAAAGCAAATTATGTTTGATCTGTACAAAAGCCGCTGTTTTACTGAACCAGAGTATGGAGCACAATATTTCATGGCTGTACTAGCAAATTCCTACTGATTCCTGCTCCCTTAGGCTAAGCTAAGCCAGAGATGTTACAAGAGGGAGAGTCCACACAAAGAACCCTGAATAGAAATCAATGGGAGAATTCTGTAATGCCAAAGATAGATGTTGAATGATGCTTCTTCCACTATTCACACCCAAAGCCAGTTGTCAGCTTTGTAACCGGGAAACATCAGGCCAATCATGCTGTTGCACTGACTCCAGCACAGTGTCACGGACCTGTTGGCACATGTAAAATAAATAAATAAATATATATATATATAACTGCCGAGAAACACTTCAAGAACCGTTTTTGGGTCAAAATCGCTCACTTCTTTATAGTTTTTTTTTTGTTAGGTTTGACTGGTGGTGCTAGACAGACAGTTTTTATGTCCTGGCAATTATTGAAATAGCAGTTATGGCTGATAATATCAATTTCCTATTATGCAAGAAACTGAATGTGCATACACTACCGATCAAAAGTTTGGAGTCACCTAGGCAATTTGAAGTTTTCCATTAAAACTCACACTTCCATTCATGCACTAACATAATTGCACAAGAGTTTTGTAATCATCAATTAGCCTTTCAACACCATTAGCTAACACAATGTATCATTAGAACACAGGAGTGATGGTTGCTGGAAATGTTCTTCTGTACCCCTATGTAGATATTCCCTAAAAAAAAAAATCAGCCATTTCTAGATAGTCATTGATTCATTTAATGTTATCTTCATTGAAAAAAAAAAAAGATTTTCTTTCAAAAATAAGGACATGTCTGAATGACCCCAAATTTTTGAATAGTAGTATATATTTAGAAAATGTTAAACTATCTTCCATATATGCCATTATTTTTTTTTTATCCAAGCAGGGCTCAAACAAAGAAAAAAATTGCTATTTATAGTCCAGTAAACTTTACAAATAAAAGCACATGTCGAATGTTTAGAGGAATCCCTTTTACTCCGTCATACTCAGGCTGTAAACAGTTAGGTGATACAGATCAGGTCAGCAGGTATCATTTCCATAACTAGAAGCAATGTGTTATGATTTCTACCCTACAATTCCATAATTAGCATGCTGTCAGCAAACAAGCCTTCTCTTGTTTGCGTGGCTGTTTGTAGTCTTTAATTGGCTCTTGTTCGAGCCCTCCCAAAATAACTACAAAGACTTAAGTCTAACATATTCATTATAACGGTCTGATAGTCACACAATGTGATCAACAACAGTGTTACTGTAACAGTCTGGTAAGATGGTGGAGTTGATTGCTGACTGTCTTTGTGGGACAGTGGAGGCCAGTCAGGATCAGAATGACTCCTCTATCTACAGCTCATGCATTAACATATTAGTTTTAGAAATGTGATCCCATTTGTAACGAGTCAGGAAAACTGGCCTTTTGGGGCTCTGGAATGACCAGTTGGTCACCAGTGTTTGATTATGGACAGCAGCGAGGTCTGGATGATCTGTTAACTGGTCCCACCTTCGCCTTCAGCCATCAGCTTCTGTCCCAGTCACTTGTTTGTTTGTTTTCCTTCCTTTGTTTGTACTGGAGAGTTCCTGTGTCAACTGAACCAAACAACACCTCTTTAGAAAAAGAATCCCCTCCCAAACTGTTTGAATGCATCTCACTGTGGATTTATTTTGTCTCTTTGTAGGAGCAACAAGCAATTACCAGATATCTCAAATGGAATTAGAAGAAAATGTGTGTCTGGAATATGTTTCTGGGGCAGACACGGCTTCCCTGTGTTTCTTTATCTCCTATATCCCCAATATGCAAATATCTGCCAAAACTTGAATAATTAAAGAAAATAGAAGCCATCTCAGCAAAATGAGTTTACACATGCACTGCAGCTTCATGTTCACTCAGCCTGAGCCCAAGCAAACATGAAGCCACACATAGAGCAAACATGAAAAGCAGAGCAAGCCCCGTGATGAAGACCTTGTTAACACTACAGCAAATATCCTCACGCAACCTGGCAACCAGGGTTATAACGACATTACTGTCAGTGTCTCAGGGTGTCAAATAGAGACCTGTATCTATTTGACAGCTTAATTACTGTAATTTCATGCCAAATATCAAACAACTCCAGTGGTAAAACGTATGTTCTTGAATCGATGCCACTGTTTACTACGCGGCCAGATGCACTTACACTTCCTGAGCATAAAATAAACACGCTGCTGGGATTCACTGTAGCTGAATGCAGAATTCCCACCAGCTTTTAAAACTGGGTCTCCAAGTCAGTGGCCTGACTTTGAGACGTGTTCCATTATTGTGTCTGCACATCTGAAAACACATACTGTAGGTTTACACTGGGAATGTTCTTTCAATAATTAATAGAAGAGAGCTTCTGCTCAAGGACAGATGTTCTGCAAGACGGACAGGAAAGTGCAAAAAGGCGAAGTAGGTAGAAAGTCAAAAACAAAAGTGGGTCTACATACAAATTTGCTTTGTGAGCTCTGGTTTCAAGGGGTTAGACTGCCTTGAAGTAGCTAATCATTTTACCAACATATTCCCTGCTGCTCTGAACAACACAGCATCGCAAGACAGCAGAGTGGAAAAAATGTATCTGTTTGTTGACCGACTGATGCCCCGACGCTCAGCAATTTCACCAGGATTACATTTGATACACAGCAATCAGAATCAAGTTCTATGTTATTAAAATCAGGGAGGAAGAGTCACGAGTCCCATCGAGTGAGACGTGCTGGAAAGTATGCTGAGAATCTTTATGGTCCAAAGTCATGTAAGCGATGCTGCTCAGAGTTGTTTTTTTTTTTTTTTTTTTAAAACACCACCATAAATATCTCATAGATAACCTGAAGATAAGCTCAGAGGAGAGACACAAGATAAATGATGGAGGGAGGTTTTAACATTCAGGTCTAGCTGGTCCAACATTCTGATGTAAAGCAAAAAAAAAAAAAAAAGAACATCTCAATATAATCAGTGGACTGAAATAACATGTCAGCTTCGGTTTTGTGGTTGTTTATAACCGTTATCCTCTCGGATGCTGTGCTGTTTCTTCACTTTAGGATAATGCTTCCAGTTTAATTATTTTTTGGCTGATTTTAACATACTTTCACTTTAATTATGAAACATGCAGCAGGAAAATATAGAACAGAAATGGGTCAGATATCTCTAAATACATCTAAGACTCCTAAAACGAGTTCTGATGCTAAAATGAGATGCATCAGAAAAAAAAAACACAAGAAAGAAAAGTATTTTAAGGTTTGTTTAATGTAGCTCTTTGGTTCTGTGTGAGGTGATGCGACAGGTTAAATGGCGCGGGCTTCATGTAATACCTCTTGTAGATTAGCTTGAATTCTACGTATTCTCCTTATATCTGCAGCTCTGATAAGAAGACAGTGAGTGGTCGCAGTCAAGTGTGATACAAAGTAGTAGCTTATATCCATCTGGTTCATATAAGATCTGGCACAGTGCTGTGTTCCACTGCTCACTGCCAAGACTGTGCAGAGAAAGACTGACCCCTTTGAGCTCACTAAACCTGTTCTTACTTAAGATGCATTCACGCAGTCACATCTATGCGATGGTTGCCAGGTCGTAACCCGGGTCAGCCGAAGATATAGGCGAGCCACAGAGGTCAGAGGTCACGCAATTAAACTGATACTTTTTGTCACGTTTATGTTTCGTGTTTCAGACGTCTGAAGTCATGTTTTGGGAGAGAGGGCAGGATTTCAAAAGCATTTCAAGATCCCGATTTCAAATGTGACAAAGGATCCGGATTTGGGTGAAATGTTTGGGGGCGCACTGTCACTCTCTATGTCATGGAGATGCCTTATCTGGGTCACAGCAGGTCAGAGCTCTCTTAAGGTTTACCTTTCAAAAAAATAAATACAACAAGTCTGAGTTGGATTTAAGCTGTTGGCATGTGAGAACATTTGTTTAACCAGCGTGCAGAACTCCAAATATGCACACTACTGTTCAGAAGTTTTGGGTCACCCAGGCAATTTCATGTTTTTCATGAAAAATCACACTTTTATTCATGTGCTAACATAATTGCATAAGTGTTTTCTAATCATCAATCAGCCTTTCAACACCATTAGCTAACACAATGTAGCATTAGAACACAGGAGTGATGGTTGCTGGAAATGTTCCTCTGTACCTCTATGGAGATATTCCATTAAAAATCAGCTGTTTCCAGCTAGAATAGTCATTTACCACATTAATAATGTCTAGATTGTATTTCTGATCACTTTAATGTTATCTTCACTGAAAAAACTGCCTTTCTTTCAAAAATAAGGACATTTCTAAGTGACCCCAAACTTTGGAACGATAGTGTACATGATGCCTCAAAATTACCAAATGCATTAATTCTGTGGTAGAATAAAAAACAACTTTTGCCTACACAAACCTGATTCTTTTATCATTGTAGTATGGATATGCACTGATTTAAGGGTGGTGGCTGTTCTCTTCAAGTCTTTGATCATCCCAGAGCATTTTGTGTGACAGCCAGGCGATAGCCTCTTTTCAGCGTATGCATATAGACTTACCTTTCATGCCTTACTGCAAATAGGAGTAGTGTTACAAAGTCTGTGTGGGAGAACATAAAGCACATTGTGACAATTGCATATTGGTGGCAAGAGGGACAAATAGGTTTGCAAAATAAAGATCATATTTCTACACCTGGTGACAATTGTATGTTGGGGTTGAGGTTCTGTTCACTTCAAGGGACTCTTGGATGTTAAACTGATGCACATGACTTTGTGGAGGGGTTAAGTATTAGTGGTAAGGAAACATTAAAGGTCACAAAGTTAATTTAATTAGTTCATATATAAGCTACATAAAGGCAACAGTGAATAAGTAAAGTCATCCTCCAGGTGAAGCCAACAAAAGTGACTCAGTTGCTTCAATGAGCAGTTCCATTAAACTCTCCACTGCCGCAGCAAGAGTTAAACTCTCAGGAGCATTTGTCCACTGCGCTGCAGAGACTAGTCCGTCTCTCCAGGATTGGTGGGGGCTGCTGGTTTAAGCCAATAGGCAGGAAGCAGCGCTAATGTCATTTCACTGTGACCGCCGAGAGGAGCACCGCAGCGCACCGTGCGCAGCTGAAATGACTGAGATGTGGTGACAGTGCGTGAAGTCAGACCAGGCTCTCTCAGCGCTCCTCTCCAGTGCAGCCAGTATCTGGGGTTTAAGCTTATCGCTTTGCACAGCTCCTGGTTCAGCTTTTCGGCACAGCGGTGCACCCTCTCTGGACTTTGCATCTAATGCCAATGAGACGCAGCGTGAATCGCCTTTCTCTCTTCGGGAATATTGGTTCTGGATACTCTGCTTGTTAGGACTCAACACATTTAGAGGTGAGTTGACCAAGTCTTTTTGAGATTTTGAACTCGAGAGTCTAAGTAGTTTTTTTTTTAACAAAACTGTATTACTTCTGTGATGTGCTAAAGTCTGTTTGTCGGATTTTTAATCTCATTTTATTTTTAGGTTTTACGCACTGAAAATGTTCCAAGTGATGCTGTGGAAAAGCGAAAAATTATGACTTCATTGTTATGGTTTTCATGAGAAAAACAAGCAGAACTTTCAATAATATATAGTTTAGCATTTACATACTCTATAAAGGCCATATGTACTTGTCTCAGTACCAAAAGTCAGCATACTGGTTGTAAATCCCCAAATGCAACTTTGCGCTTTTACGCAGCAACATCTCCAAAGAGACACATTTCAATTTCCCTGCGTAAAGTCAGAGTAGCCTCATTTCTCTGAGGCTGAAAAAAATGGTTAGAGTCGTCGGACGTGTGGAGGTGTGGAGTCCCCGGGGCCTCCAGATGTATGGACTCAGCTGTCGCCTGTCACTTTGGTGACAACTGGTCGGCGCTCCGTGACCGCTGTCTGTCCGCCACTGCAGGCTCCGTAGCTGTCAAGAGTGTTGTTGAGTGAGAGAGAACGTGGTCACACACGTACAGTATGAGAAGTTACCCTCACTTTCTCCACTTCTAGCCATGATGGATAAGGTGGGGACAACTTTAAAAGTGGAAAAAAAGAAGGTTTTATCTCCAGTAAGAGTCAGTCCTCAAATGATTTATTAAAGTAAGTGAATTCATCTGGAAATCTTTTTAATTTTTTTTTACTGGAATAACTTGTTTTGATTAGTCATTGTTGATCCCCTTGATGAGATGATCTCTGTCCTGCTCTAAAATTCACTGGCTGCTTTCTAAACTGAACCTGAGAGGAAGATGTACTTTTTTTTTATTATTCCAGCTTAAGCTTCTAGAAATAAAAGAGGAAAACTTCTGCATGCTGCTTGAGTGAATTCATCGCTCCTTATGGACCTCTCATAGAGCTAAGCATGACATAAAGTGGTTCCTTTGGAGAACAATGACACACCCTCTAGTTCAAAACATTTCCATCCTCAGCTGTGATAGAAAGTGCCAAACTTACAAGGCACAGGAGAGCAGTTGCTGTTATGTTAAACCAAGGCTGTCTAAAATAATATTTTGCTCTCATTGGACCACAGTAACTATCACCATAAGCCATTAAATCCTGTGCATACTTTCTTGAGGGCTGACAGAATGACAGGCCTACTTGGCTCAGTGCAAGAAAGCGGAGTCGAACTGGCCTGAAATCTGTTACTATGACCGCAGCTGATGAAAACAGAGCAAAGCTGATCCCAGGACAGTTCATGCAGGTGAAAGGACAGACGTAGGATGTGACATGGTCTGCATTTGGACACATTAAACTGATAGGCTGTGGAAGTGGTATGAGGTGTTGCAGTGCGATACAAGCGAGAGTGCATTGAAATAAATGGTATTATACTTTGGGGCACTTTGACAGTACAAAGGAGGGAGAATGACTGCAGGTTCTGCACAGTATCAGCACTGCCACTTCAAAGTGTAACTCTGCTGGAAAAAATCAAGCTACAATTGTTCCACAAGTTATTTTTATACAGTCACTCCCATGCATGGATACAGCACTAAAATGCTCTTATTTTTCTTTTATTTTGTTTGTTTTTATTTCTTGAGACTGTGGCCTGTAAAGGAAAAAGATCATACAAAAAGGGAGTTTGAATGTGAGTGCTGTGGAGAGATGCAGGGAGGACAGAGCACAGAACCAAGGTGGTGGTGTCACCTAGTGGCCAGATTACAGGTTGGCGGCTTCACTGCCTTGGAGTCACAGGAATCTTCCAAATGAGCGTGAAGTCAGTGAATTTTTTTAAAGTTCAACTCTGCTTCAAAGGCTTTTACAGTAAATTGCACTATGAGGTACCATTGCCAAGACAGCTTAAGGTTAAATAAAGGCATTCAGTTCAAGATCTTGCATTTAATTCCAGCTCCACATTGCCACATAGTTACAAATTAATGATTTTACATGTATTTTAACTGTGAATATTATTTCATGTATCAAACATGTCGGAAAGCCTCTGAAATCTGCATCTCATACCGCACAGTTTAGATGCTCTAGCAGAAAATGCATGTGTTGGGGTCGATGTGAGCTGAGCTTACGCTTTCAGTGATCGGCTGCAGGTGAGAATTTTCTCACAATCTAAAGTTATTTATAGACTAAATGATTTGCAAGTGGTGTTGTTGGAGCGTCTCCATGTGTCACAAACTGCTTGTTCACGTCTCATTTCCAAAGCCTTGAGGTGAATCAGAGGTACCATTAATAGAATCAAAAGACTTCCAAAGTGTGTTGTCGAGGGTTTGTATGTGAACGCAGGAGGGAAATAAATATCTGGCTTTATCATCACTTTTTTTGGCCACAGTAATGGAAACGGTTCTGATTCCACTAAGTCAACCAAATATTCACTTTATAAATGTAGATTACGTTGTTCAGTTGTTGTAGTACTAAAGTGCATTGTTAAAAACTGGAGATTTTAGGGCTGGACAGCAGATACAGATCAGTCTGCATTATGTATAAGCAGCTCATAAAGCTTCTTTGGACTAGAGAGGCTAACATTAGAACACATGGTGCACAGCAAGAGTGGTGGAGATGGAAACAAATCACAGAAATGAAAACAGTCTCAGACATAAACAGTGGGTCACGTCTTGGTGTGTGTGTCTGAGATGGACAGAGACAAAGTGTTCACCTATGTGTGTGTGTGTGTGTGTGTGTGTGTGAGACTGTTGGTGTCGCAGAGTGTGTGCACGTGTGGCAGACGCCCAGCTGAGTGTGAATGAGCAGAATGCGAGTCCCAGTGCCCGTGTGTATACGTTCCCCAATGTTGATTTAAAAGGCCAGTACCAGTGAAATGTACACAGAGGCCTGTTTGTGCAAAGCTAGAATGAATCACCCTCGCGTCCGTGTAAATCGCCTGCAAGCCAAACACTCTGGCAGCCTTTTATCCACAGACGTGGTCCAGCTCACCGCAGTAGGGCTAAAAGCAGAGCAGGACAGGGCCGTGTGTTGTGAGGAGCTGTCAGAGGAGGCCAGTCTTTCATGGCTCTGGACGGGGAGATGTGGCATGGAGTCGAGTTGCCACAGACAAACTCCAGAGAGCAGAGTCCATTGACTGTAAACTGTTTGTGGTAGGTTGGCAGGAGATTGGATGAAATATGGCTTGTTTAAACGCCGGTGGTCCCTGAAACTGTGGTCACTGGGCCTGGCTGAATGGACGGTGGCTTGGATGGTCAAATTTAGGGCACTGTTACAGTGTGGTTTTAGAGAGCAGGATAACCATTGTGGATGCTGCTGTCTGTAGGAGAGTATTGTTACTTTGTGCTTGCCATGCAGTGAAGCTTCCCCCCTCTTTCAAATGGCATCATGTATGAGAGTCAGTGGGATCTGCCTGAAGCGGTGGCACACATTGGATCCACATGCTAAGCATTATTCTAAAGTGATTAAAGGTAGTTAGTGATTTAGCGCTTCCAGGCACAACTCTGTTTATTAGGAGCTGCAGGATGATGTTAGAGGAAAAGGGGTTTGGCTCACACACTGGAGTTTAATGCCCCAGTAGATCTCTGGTAACCACACAGCATAATTGTGGGACCAACCATGAGACCACCACGATGATGAAAGTCATACTGACACACATGTTTCATTATCACCACCATGCATAGGCATGATGCTCTGGATGTATACTGCATAATAAGCATGGTGCAGCGCTACGAAGCTGGTTATTATCAGCATGCCTGTCTTTAATAAAGGGGAATAACAGATGTAAAGAAGCCAAATGTCAGCAACCTTGGTGATGGAGATTTTGGAAAGTTCATCTGAACCCACCTGACAGAGACGGTGGGATGCTTGCATGTTTTCGCTCCATCCTCCACTTCTATCTATCCAAACTATCGCAGCATCACAGGGATGGAAGCGAAAGAGAACATATTACCCTGAGATAGTCATTAAAAAGCAAACCTCATTTCCCCAGCACACAACAGGGGATTCAGTTAAAGCTTTCCGGACCCCCGGCTGGAAATATGCAAAACACACTCCCCCTCTCCACTCCCCTTCCTGTGGCTCTTGTTCCTCCTGTTGGCATTGTCACAGGGGTGGAGTCAGTGAGCATGGATGATATGGAAAAGGTCAATGGAGTTTAAAAATGGACCCTGCAGGGCAAGGGATTTTTGGCCTGACAACAAAGGTATTTCCTGAGATTTTTTCTGAGAGGTTACAGTTACAGACTTTGGGGACAGTGGCTGGATGTCTGCCAGAATATTCCACACAGACCTTTTACTCATTAAAACTCATTGTTATATTTTACTGTGTCATTAATCAGGCTTGGAAGCAAATATATGTACAGAGTTTGGCAAGTTTCCCAAATCACACATTGCTGAATATGATTATAATAAGTCTTTTAAAGTATTTCCTAAAATCTATCATAAGACGATTATCACGAACGCAAAGCAATAAATCAACACAATCTCCTATTCTATGTATTTTGGGAAGTGTATCTTCTTCGCTTTGTTTTCCAGAGGATATTTTTTTAATTTTAGCTTGTCCAGAGATAATTCTTAACAGGATCTTTCTACTGCAAATGCTTTATATTCATTATGAAACACTAACCATCTTCATCTCTACGTTACATTGGTTTGCCTCTATAGATAGCACACTGATATTCTTAGCATTTATTTACTGCAGTCAAAACATGATTATACTCTGCACCAGTGTTAGGTGGCAGATATTGACAGCCAATTCTGAATCAAAGCAAACATGAAGTGTTTAAAAACCAGAGGATTTTCTTAAAAGTTGTGCAAAATGAAGTTTGGCTCTTCTGTCAAACATAAGCATTTGAAATATGGTTAAATTTGTGTTTAGAAGTGAGCGTAGGCTTAAGAAAATACAGCAGTTGTGCAGCAAAAATACTAACAAGGGTAGACATTCATCCAGCACGTATAGTAACATAGTCAAATGAGCTAATCAAAGTATTTGAGTGTGTAATGTAAAACAAAGTAAAAGCCTGTTGCGAAACACCAGAGAAAATGTATATGTATTTATTTTATCATGTACACAATCATCATTTGACAAATGACTGTTTATAGCACCATAAATCAGCTAATTGGCGCAGCTATGACCAGATTTTAGTTGCTGTTTTTGGGTGATATAATTCTGCAAAAATGCAGAGCCTGAACTCTCTAGAAACTTAATGAAACGGAGGTTATGTACCCACTTCATTAAGTGATACAGAAAACAAGTAAATTGAGGTTAATTTTGCAACTCTGGATGCAAATATAACAATAATAATAATAAATTTCCAGATTCTTATTTGGAATGGTGGCCTTACTTGTGATTTTTTTTTTTTTTTTTAAAAACATTTTTATGCTTCATTTGTTGCTAAAGTTTACTTGGGATGCAGATGTCTGTTAATCTCAGCTGTATGATATATTCTCCAACCTACACTTACTGTGATTTATACTGTGAATCTGACAGCTCTTATAAAGCTCACACTCTGTGGATTTATGTTTAGTATTTTTTTTACCTTGTAATCTTGTATAATCTGTTCACACAGATGAAACATGTTATTATCAGTTGGAAATAGTCATTCATCACAGTGAAGACAGATGTTGCTGGATAACATACAGATGGGTTAATATTGACAAAGGCCAACTGAGGACGTGTCTTGCAGAGCGGCAGTCTGAGGCTAAAAGTGGGCTCACTGAGCTGACAGAAACAGTTCGTTTGGCCACAACCAGACGGCAGCTCCTAGTGAGAGCCAGTTCAAAGAGCCTGGCTTTTGTTTGCTATGCTCGCACCATCTTCCTGTTAAGGGCTGGGCTCCCAAAGAAAACAAGAGCGAGCTCAGCAGATGTGCACATCTGTGCATGTGTCCTGTCTGTAGGCAAATGCACGCTTAGGGAGCTTGTTGGATACTTTATGATCTTGAAAAGAAATCAAAAAATGAAAAGGCAGCTTAGATTTCATGGAAAGGTTTATGACTTTTCAAATTAAGCAGAGTGAATCCACACTCCACTCACATGTTCCATGGCTGAAAATGGTTTGGTGTCATTAGTGACCTCAGCATTAACAGGTCCAAAAATAACACACTGATGCTGACAGAAACAGACATATTACATGCAAGGCTTCTAAGAATACGCTCTGCCCTGGAGGACTGGTATCCGTAATTTGCAGGGTGATAAGGCAGCCAGTTGTGTCCCGTTTTCCATACCACACATATATTGTGCCAACACACACTTGTGCACACAGAGATCCCAGGCACTTATGTCTGGTCTGTATCTGATATACAGACTGAGCCCTCCTGAGGGCTTCAGACTGGACCTCAGTATGTACTGTAAATAGTATAACATGTATGCACACACTCCAAGTTAACTACATCATCTAAACTTACATCTCACAATTCACGAAGCAAGTCTTGGTGTTTGAGCCATCGTTATATAAAGAGAACTGGAGTTTAACATTCATTTAACCAAGGTACATCTGTAAGTCAAGTCTGTAGTCCCAGTGTCACCCCATCACACGTTACCTAATGTTAACACAATTTTAGCCTGATAACAGGTTCACCCCAAAGAATGATGGGTGTCAGGACCAAAAATGGGTGTCAAATACAAAAAACTGTCCATACAAATCAGTTTTTCTTTCTTTTTTTAGGCTTTTCCAGGGACAACATGATCAGTATCATACATGCCACTTTAAACACTCTATAATCACATAACTGAATGCAGCAACAATCACATTACACAAAAACAGTATTTAATCTAAACCTGGAATGAAGTAGTGCGAGGTATGCTTTTTATAATTGAAAAAAATAGCATTGGGACAGCATTTAGTGTCAGCAAAGAGGCTAAACCAGGGGTCGGCAATTAATTTTCATATGGGGACACATGAGAAACTTTGACGGTTGTTAAGGGCCGGACCAGTACACTTAAAAGCTCTGCTCAATATATATCTCAACAAAAACAGTAAATGAAACAATACAATGATATAATGAAAATGTGGAACACAGAACACAACTATTTAATTAAAGATTTTGTTTTTTCATTCAAACTATGATTGCTGCCTATTGAGTTGTAGATATTTACTATCATAAAGACATACTTAAAATGTGAAACTGATTTTCCAAGTGCTTTAATTACTTTTCAGCAGTCACTGTTTTTACAAGCGAAGTAAGTAAGTCATCACTCAGAATTTATTCTTAATCAATATGACCATCAGCTGGCAGAGATTTGAAACTCGCCTTATCACGTCAGTTTTTGTTCATCATGAACGCTATGAGGTAACTGCTACAGCTTATCTGGACTAACAGCTGCTGGATGTACAATAACACTGCACACATCTTGTACCATTATAGTGTTGTCAGTTTTGTCTAAATTTACATTAAGATGACTGTGAAGCATAAAGAAAGACAACAGCTCCCCACTACACTTACAGCAATGTTCAGTATATCTCAATAAAAACAGTAAATGAAACAATACAATGATGTACAATGCCCAACTCTTGAATCTCTGCTCTCAGATCCCAAACTCTTTTAAGCACCTTGCCCAGGCTGATCCATCTGACAGCTGTCTGGTAACCAAGGTCACCATGTTCACTATCATCTCCTCCACAAAGACAACAAACTGTCTGTAATTCAATGCTCTTGCCCTGATGAAGTTAACTACTTTAGCTACAACATGAGTCACATGGTTGATTTTTAGCACTGACTTACACAGCACCTCCTGATGTATAATACAATGCAAAAATATCAGTTTCTGTTCTGGGTTTATTTCAGTCACTTTATCTTGCATCCGTTTCAAAAGTCCAACATTTTTCCCTGTCAAATTTGGACAGCCATCAGTTGCAACACCAACTAAATTCTCCCATTTTAGTCCCAGCTTGTTCATGCATGTATTTACCTCAGTGAACAAATTACTCCCCGTGGTGGTTCCTTTCATTGGCTGCACAGCTGCCAGCTCCTCCGTCATCTCAAAGGTTTTTGTTAGTCCACGTACAAAGATGAGTAACTGGGCTGTGTCACGGACATCACAGCTCTCGTCCAGAGCCGAGGAGAAAACGTCAAAATCGTACACTTTGTTGTGCAGCTGAAACTCCAGATTTATGCTCTCCACCCGCCTCGTTACGGTTCGCCTCCAAAGGGTCACATTAACGAACGCTCCTTCTTCTCCGGGCATATAAACGCTGCAGAGTCCACCAGACATTCTTTTATAAACTCTCCATCAGGGAATGGCTTACTGTTTTTGGCGATTTTGTAGGATATTACTAAACTCGTCTTGACTGCTGCATCCCTTGATGTGAGCTTTGGTAAAAAAAATCCTTGCTGCTTTAGCAGTTTCTCTAGCAAACCTTCAGACATCCTCCCCGCTCTGTATCAGTCAAATGTTTGTACTTCTCCGCATGTTTGGTCTCGTAATGTCGATTAGTCAGATTATAATCCTTGAACACCGCGATCTGTTCTCCACAAACTAGCCCACAGCTTTACCTCTGACTTCAGTGAAGAAATACTTGGAAGTCCATGTCTTGTTAAAAACTCTGCATTCGGAATCAATCTTTCTTTCTTTGCCGTTAGCTGACCAACAAACCAATCAGCGCATACGCGAAGTATGGAAAGCACGCGCGAAAAAACGTTAACTTAGCAGATCTTTCCAAATAAAAGCAGTGCAGGCGTATTGTTTGCATGTATTGTGATGAAATACATTTGCATTGACTTTTAATATTTTCCAGTGACCTCATACGGGCCAGTCAGGGTCATCCGGCGGGCCGGGTGTGGCCCGCGGGCCGTAGGATGCCCAGGTCTGGGCTAAACTAAGGTAGCTGGATGCATGAATCCCTAATTCAGAGCAACGTTTTTAAGGTTCATGTTTTATTATTAGCAGTTTTTCACCCAGTGACTGCAAATGCTTTATGTATTTTTGGAGTGACCATTTTTTATACTTCTCTTAGACTGTGGATTATAGAGGGTTGGAAGGAATCAGGAGGGAGATACTGTATTGGGAATGACATGAGGTTGTTGAGACACTGGATTTTTATGACCAGCACCCTGAGGCCACCACACTCAACTGTACACATTCCTACAAAGTAACATTCATTTATGAAAAAATGCAAAAAGACAAATGTTTTAAACATCATACAACTCTCAGTTTTAAACGACTTAAGCCAAAAAACTAAAATTAAGGGAGGTGCCAAATGTATTCTACATCACTAGGTTATCAACTTGAACAACAGGTTCAATAGCTCAACCTGTTGTACAGCAGAGGCTACATCAGCAAAAAGACTGTTTAAAAATTCTATGGACGGTGCACCAACAAATTAAAGTGTCAAAGGTATGCATCAATGCAACAAAGATCACAGTGTGGTCAACGGATGCACACATATCCACATATAAGATGTAGTGTCTCCAAACATGTATAACCTCTCTGTCCTCCTCAGACATGTGAGTACATTCGACACATCTAACAAACAAGTCAGCATGGCTCATTTTAGAATGGACTAAAAGTCCAGCTGGACATTTTTCTCTGTATATTTTAATGTGAGTCACATGAGGAGGTGAAAGGGTCAACAACATCAGAGCAATGGGGAGCCTTACAGGGGAGATCATTGGGCCTCTCCTCTGCTCTTTCTGCTGTTTTTACTACCACTTAATGACTTAAATTGTGTCCAATTAAGCAGAGCTGGAAAGAAGCATCCCCGCTTGCAGTTGTCAGAGTTCCCTCTGTGCTGTGGCACTGGAGCATGTGTTTAATTAGAACACTCTAAAAAGACTGTAACAGAGCGTTTCTTCAGGAATGTTAATCATTAGTGGGATCCTGACTGAGCAGCTCTTAACTGTTTCAGAGTATTGTTGGATTCCACGGTTTTCCTTTTGAAGCCATGCAGCTGAGGAAAATGCTTCCACGTGTGGAAATTGTCAACCTTTTCGTCTCCTTATTTAAACCGCATCGTCTCCTTCGACTGCAAACAGCTTGTAGCATTCACGCCTAAATATCGCCTGTTTTGCTAGGACGGTCTCATTCATGTGTCCGTTGGTGCCCAGGGCTGGAAACACACAGGAAATAGTTTGGTTGCCATGTGAATGATATACGGTTGAACTTCGAGGAAAGTTGAGAGGAAAAGCCCAGATGTGTACGAGGTGTGAGGTTTAAGTGGTGTGTGAGTTCCACTCTCTGAAAGTATGAGGTCATAAGCTAAAAATGTAGTGAAGTCTCAGAGGTCACAAGTGTTGAACCTGGACATCGACAGGGTGCTGTTTGAACAGGAGCCATCAAACATTTTCACACAGGACGGAAATGAATTCATGGAAAACCCAATAGCTTTTATAGTCATAGGGAAAATCTTAAAGCTTCACCGAAGAAATAAAATGGTGGTAAAACAGAGACTCGTTGGTTGAACACATTGGTTTGGGGTGTTAATGGGGCTGTTTTGTAATTTTATGTCTATATTCATCCCACTTTGTCCATGGAGACCACACATGACAGGCTTGGCCCTTTGCTGATCCAGTGCTTTTGTTAGTGCAAGTGTGTAGTGTAAGAGTAGCCCATTCATCCTCAGCCTGCTCTGTGTGTAGACAGCCACAGGCTTTTGTTGAGTTATAGCGTCCTCAAATAAAGGGGCTTCCTCCCTTTAACAGCCCCAGGAGCTCTGTCGCTCCACTTCCCATTGTTCCCAATGAGGTCCGGCTTTTACAACTAGGTGAGAGGGTGTCAAATCAAGAGTGAAATATGACCCGTCCTGATCATACAGCTCTGCAATGTTTGGCAATACAGTTGTGTACGTATGATAAAGTAAAGAAACAACTTGTTTCCCGACACCAGGTTCTGTTCAGAGATGTGGCCTGTCATGTGTTGCATGTTACTCCATTGACACTGGAATTCCACGTTGCATTACCTCACACATGACACAATAAGGTTACTGCAAATTAAATAAAGAAGAAATAAAGGGGTAGATAAGTAGTGTGTTGATAGAGAGCTCCCATAAAACCAGGACCATTCAAACTTACATCATCTGCTTAACAGCTATTATGTTATGGTTTTATACAATAGCATTACATACTGTAATCTAATAATTAAACGCAGACAGCCTGGTTATAGACTTATAATTTAAGCATTGTGGCCCTTTGTGTTCCTATTTGGTAAGTTTGAAAATTAGATTTTCAGTTCAAGTTGAAAAGTTCACATGTAACTGTATCTCATTACCAATTTAGTCCAATAAATCTCAGATTCTTTCTGTTTCTCATTTAGATTTTTCCTATTCAGTGCTTCAGAAACATGTGATCATTAGGGGTCAAGTGTCAAGTGAGTAGATATTTCCCTTTAATTTTTACAAATGTCTCTTGTCAGAAACTAAGCTTAGATCTAAGCTTTGCCCTCAGCTGCCTCCAGTGTGTCAGAGTGAAACAGTAAAATGGGGTTATGTGAGGGTTATAGGGCTAACAAGCCCACAGTCTGACCTGAGTTTGTCAGCGCCAATCTAGCTAAGTCAATATCAATGCGCTGACTACTCCACCAGTTGACCTTTTCCTCCCTCTTTCAAGGCGTAAAAAGGATTGTTGTTACAGTAGGGTGATAGGCTTTTATTGGCCTTTATAACTGAAGCTTTTGTTGGGCCTGTGTCCTGCTAATACCCGTTGACAAGTCATTTAAACCTTGAGAATGCCTACTTTTTATAAGGTAGCTCACACACCAGTGAGAGCTGCTCTCAACAATGGTCATCAATGACTGTAAGTTAGAGACTGACCTTCCCTTCGCCCCCTTTGGTGCCCCAATTTATGACATGTCTTCAGACTAAACTTGACTCATTTAAACAGATTATATCAGGCTCTAACTCATGATCATGTTATCATGATCGCTACATCTCGCTTACTGCTAGATGTAGCAGTCAGCATTGACTAGATGCTTGGTTTAATGGGTCCCCTTCTTCAAGGACGTGTTTGGACTAGAGAAGAATGCAGTTTTATCGTTGGGCGTTGGTTCTGATGATCATCTTCCCTGTCCTGTCATTGTCAGGGCATGCTGGTCACAGACAACCTCGCCGCTAGCACAGGGCGTACTTTTTCTACTTCTTCTTTTACAGCGGTGAGAAGGTGCAGACCAGGTGTGAGATGCTGTTCAGGTCGTTGTGGCTATGACAGGGGAATGGGCCATAAAGCCCCGGAGCCATAGATTTATGGGTCATCTGGTGCTCCCTAAGGTCAAGGGTCAGGGATGCGTGACTTGTACAACTTTATATTATTCAACTATCTGAGGTGAACCTTGAACTGTGCAGTTCGCTCCTTCTAACTTTAGAGTGGTAAGATCACAGTAGGATGTCGGGGGTGATGTTATTCTGATGCATGCTCCTGTAAGAGAGACTGAAGATAATTCACAGATGACTTTAAATAGATGTCCACTCCATAGTTCACTGTCAATGTCCACATATTTAAACTTCAGTTTAAACCAACTTCTGCAGTTTGAAAATTGTAGAAGGTGTAAGAAACCAAAAAGATTCCTTCAAAATACAAATGTGGCAAAACTTGCAGTACATCAACAACTGATTCATTTCTACTTGAAGGAAATAAAGAATGGCTCTGCTTTCATACTGCCGTTGTTTCACCACAACTTTTGTCCAGATCAGTTGACCGTCTTAGTTTTGCATTTCATGAATCCTGCCTTTGAATCCAACACACATTGTGTTGCCCCTCCCCTCAAAGAGTTGCTAATGGAGCAGGGTGCTGAGTCTTTTGGACCACGACAAAGGCCTGAAGTTTGCTGTGAAAGGGTGCCTCTCCTCCCTGGCCTTGGCTGCTACAATGGCTTTGTCCACACAACCCGACACCTCTACAGTCCATCTACCATGTCAGGGTTAATACACACCCTGACATGGTGTGTATTTTCATCAGTTTACTAATTCAAATTTTTCAGTTTCAAATAAAAGCTTGTTTATTTTCTAAAGGGAATATCTATAGGTGTAAGCTGCATTTCTTTCAATTGAAATGATAGTCACCATTCAGCATCCACATTGGGATATTTTAGCACAAAATGGTGTGAGTGTGACGTGTGAGTGTGCAGAGGACGGACAAACTGCCACTCAGTCAGACGCTGTCAGTCATGCACTAGAAATGAGCTTTTAACCTTCATTTTAGCAGATTTTTTGATCAAACATGCATCAGGGTTTGCTTTCGAGTTAGCAATGTTCAACCAATACGTGATCTGATTAAAGGAGAGCGTGAACGCCAGGCTAACATGCATTTTGATACATTTGAAAACAATTCTACTGCCTGAAACTCTGTTATATCAGCCCACCTATTTAAAAAAACACAGTCGACAGAATTAGGTCTTGACGTCATATCCACAAAATTAAACAGCTGCTAAAATGTTTATAAAGAAAGCAATTCTAGCTGTTTAATAGATTCCTTACTTCCTAGTAAAATGTTCTACTGCTTTGTTTTACAGTCTGTATGTTAACACTCTACAGCAAAAGCCTCACTGAAAAGAAAGAACTTGTAGTTTTCTGGGACACAATTATGTCCACTGTAAACGTGTCCTTTTGGGAGAAAGTAACACTTTGACATTGCCACCAAACAACTGCAAAAAGGATGCGAAAGGTGCAAGTGTCCAGAATTTGACCCGAACTGGCCACTTTTGTTTTCTGAGGCAACAGGAAGAGACTCACCTTCTGACATTCTTGCAGAGGTGAAGGAGAAGCAGAGGTCAACTACATCCTCCCTGAGGAGTTTCACTGGATGGGCAGATATGTACATTTGGGTTTTGCAGATGTCTTAACCTTAAAGGCAAACAGAAAGGATGTCATTTAACAGATGTGTTTTAATAGATATTAAATATTATTCTACTTTCCTACAATTTCATTTAGCAGACACTTTTATCCAAAATGACGGACACCTGAGAGTAGATACAGCACAAGCAAGAATCTAGTCAGGAGAAAACAACCTGGATAAGTCCCATAAAACAAGTTCAAATTAGTATTCTATCATGTCATATTTGTAGTATCAAGATACATACAACTAAAAAATATACTGAAATTTACAGTCAGCTGATCCAAGCAGTGGATCATCATATTTGAGAGTCATTTCCAGTCTGAAGTGAATATCCTGAAGTCTCTGTAGCATTTTGGTTAACACTTTGACTCTTCATATATAAATATAACTATTACATAAAATATTATAAAACATGCTATATGTGGTTCTAATGATAAGGTTACATGACCTAACAAAGTTGAGTTAAACAATATTGGATATTTTTAACCCTCATTCAGACAAAGTTAAGCTGATAATCACAATGTTGTGGTTGAAGTTGTCAGTTGTCTTAGACGGAGGATTCAGTGATTTACATGCTAAAGGCCTGATAGCTGCTGTCATGATAGTTGCTGAGATCATGTTCAGTTTGTGGGAAAGTGTATTTGTGAGGCTGATCTAAGACGTTGTGGATGGTAGGAAGCAATTTTTCTAGCGGGGTAAATAAAGCATCTTTTGTTCATTTGATCTGACAATCGGTCTATAATCATAAAACTTTAGTTAGCAAGCTGCGCTCTATAACTTAGTGACATTTTAGCGCGAAAGAAATGAAAGACAAACCACCAGCTAAACCAAAGCCTGACTGTAGCAGTCACCACCTTCCCCACATCTTTGAACTGTTGATAGCGGAGGAGAAAAAAAGATTGTCATGTGAAAGCTGTTGTGGATATGGGGCGGTTAGTGTGGTGAAACGAGCTCTGCCATCACTGATGTGCTTCTTAAAAGTGCAGTTCCTGTGCGTTCTACCGGTGGTTCTCATTTGGGAGCATGTGTTTGAAGTACGAGGGGAGGGCCTGCTGAAGGAGAGACGCCTCACTCTGCCAAACCCCGCCGTGACTGGCTGCTCTGAGGTTAAGAGGGCCGGGTTAGGAGGAGGAGTGGTGGGTGAGAAAGACAAGAGTGGGATGACCATCTGGTTGAGCTCCTTCATGTACATGCACATGCACTCACCTCACTCAAACACTCTCTCCCATGTACTCAGACATCCTCTTGACTTCTTACAGTCTCAGCTTTGATATGGGCTGGTCCTGTGCTGACAGCTCTGCTAGAGAAGGCTGACTGCTCCTGTCCTGGATTTAGAGCTCAGAGGATCTTGCATAGATATGGAGCCCAGAGGCTGGAGAACAATCTAGGACTGGATATAGCGGTGATAAGATCCATTTTCCTGCTCACCTCAGGAGAGTTGGCCTACACTGAGGTAAGACCCAGCAGGGGAAAAAAAAAGTACTCTCAGACGAATCTGCCTTGGTTGTAGTGATGCTAAAAGAAAAAAAAACTGTTTGCAGAGGCAGAGATGTTAAAGTTAAAGCATAACTCATCTTTGCTTGTCTCTTGGTGATTCTCTTAGAGTGTGAAATCATGTGGATTTATTATTCCTCAACTTAAAGTAAGGATGATTTAATTATTAATCAGTGTTTTGCATGATTCACAAAATATACAGCACATCACAAGCATAGATGAAACTGTAAGAATTTTTTGACGTTTGCTGAAAGTCAAAGTCTGCTTTCAGGAGCAGTCCTGTCAAAATAAGGCAAAATGAAGGACGTCAGTGTTCAAAAAGTTGATTTAAGTCTCCTGTACTGCCAACTGAATGAACGAGGGTGTAATTGCATTTCATGTCTGCAGTGTGACAGCACTACACATGTGTTGAGTCTTAGTTCAGTCTGGTTAGAGCATGCAGGTGGTCTCACTAGTGTGGATCTCTGTGGGGATGTCACTCCCATCCATTTGGTCTTGGAAAAACACTCCACACAGCCACAGAAGGAGGCCTCCATAAGCTGACCAAACTCTAGCCATGTAGCAGCTCAACTCTGCAAAAATCAGGTTTCTCTCTGGTTCTTTTGTCAGCAGCATTGACACTTTGGTGTTTCCTCGCTGACTGGATTAAAAGAAATTCTGTGAATGAATATCCTCATTGTTCTGAAGTTCTCATTTTTATGATGCTCCATTGGTTTATTTAAGTTTGGGATATAATGGTCATTCAATTACAAGTTTAGCCCTAAACAGTAATTTATTTAGAAATACATGACTCTCTTGGTTCACATAAGCCCTGCATTTTGATGGTTTTTACAAGAAATACAACATATGAAGTGCCAAAAGCTGACAGGCAGTCATTTGAAAATATTTGTGTGCACAGGGAGAGCATTAATACCCTGCATATTTTTCTATCTTGTCTGACATAAAAAATAAACTGATTTATCTGAGTTCAAGCTCAAGTAAGCAGGGACGCTGAACAGAATTTCTTGTTTTTCTCTCCAACTAGAGCCTGTCCTACATTGCTGAGGTAGCAGAAGCCAAGTTAAACATGTTGGGCTGGTTCAAACTGACAGAGAGCACTGTGTTGGGTTGTGTGCATGTCCATCATCCACTTCCTAGAGGAATATAGACAGTAATTCAGACCAGAAGCTGCTTATTTTTCCTGTGCACTCGCTCGAGGGTTGTTAATCCAAGGCCCTAGTGTCTGGATTTTTGGGGACTCTCGGTTTAACTGTTGTTGGAGACTATTTAAAATGCCACTGTTGCCTGTATTTATTGGTCAGTCGCAGCGTGAGGTTCTGTGAGAGGTTTGTATTTCACAAAGTGATAAATAACGTGTCAAGTCAGACAGTACAGTCAGACACATGCTTTTTTACAAGGTGAATACTTATAAGTGGTTATTCTGTTCTCTAACGAGTCACATTTACACCCACTCATTCGTTGAGCTCCTGTTATGTAGAGCTTGTAGGAATATAAGCTTCATTGTGCACTTTCTGTTGAACACAAGCCTCCTCATTCATTCTAAGTAACGTGTGGGATGTTTAAAAATCTGCATTCACAGAAAACCTTTCAAAGCAAAGATGTGTTTGAGCTTCCCTCTTTCACCTGGCATGACTTAAATTTCCCCTCCTTTTGTTCAACAAGACATTAACATTATCATACATGTCGGTTGGCCTCAGTCTGATAACACCCCCGCCGCCCTCTAGCCCTCCGTGGGCAGATCAGTCAGATATGCAGGCCTGCAGCTCCCAAAGCCATGTTAACAAGCACCTTTACAAAAGAGTGAGGGGCTGTTAAACATTCAGGACTACAGGGGTCTGGCTAGTGTGGGAGGAGGGCAAGGCGGGGGGGTAGGGGTGTTTGAAAAAACCATAGATGCCTTGTTAGGAGGGAAACTTTAAAAGCCAGCACAAGTGATGAGTCAGTAAGTTGGCAGGTTGGTGTGAGCATGGTTAAGTTAGTTGGTTCAGTGCTTCTGTCATTCAAAGTGTTAAGGAAGCATTCTGGGCAAAGTCGGAGGAAATGAACTGCATGACATCTAAAGGAAGAATTAGCATGCGAGCAGATGTGGTTGTATTATAAGGGGGCTTCGCCTAACACTGAGCCGTGTACATCCTGTGTTCCTTCTGAGGGGCCTGGCTAAAGTTCAAGCCTGACATTCCTGTGAGTCAGGTTTGGCTGTGTGAGACATCCTCACAGATACTTGGCCAACATGTCAAAGCAAACATCTTTCTAACAAGTGTGGTGCATGAGCGATTCTGCGCATGATAATAATGTGAGGCAGCGAATTCACAGTCTCTTGGCTCCTGACTGAACCTGCCTATAGTTAGCTATCTCCCACGTGAAACCCAAGCTGCTCTCAAACAAGGCCACATTTTTGCAGGTTATTTTGGTCTCATTTGCAAGTCAATAGATGCAAACAGAACAAGCGAGTGTCTTATTTCTCGCCCTGCTATCCGTCTGACGACAGGTTATCTGGGTTTGAGGTCTTTAACTGTCATGTATGAGGAGATAGCATGCCACATCATCTGGAAAAAAAAGACTTAACGGCAGATAAACAGACTCTTGATGGAATAAGCCTTTAGCGGATTCTTTGACAAAGGCACCATTGTTGAGGCCATCAGAGGGATTTTAATGGAACATGTCATAAGGCAGTCTGCCTGTCCTTACACTTTGTGATGTAATGCCTTTACAAATTCCCCCAAAAGCCCATGAATCCACTACCACCACTATCCATCATAATTTGATAGTCTGTGACTGGGCATGCTTGAGCGGGCATGCCAGTCTTTGGCAGTCGGAGGCCACAGTGTCTGACTCGTCCTTGAGGAAGATGAGTTAATATGAATAGCCAGTAGTTGCCTGGACTGGCATGTCTTGTGAAGTAGTAAATCATCCACAGGAGGGCCTGGTATGCCACCCATCATCGCTAAAAGAGAAGCAATGTCCATGAGCACACAGCTGACTCTGACAGGGTGTTGATAATGCTTTATGTTCCAACGTGGACCAGCTTAGCCTATAGTGTCTATATGCCTGCATCCATGTGTGCATTCCCTCGTCAAGTATAGGACCTGCACACTCCCAGAAGCAGCCAAGAACATATATCATTCTAGCAGAGAGCGCAGATTTTCGGGCCCCTTTACTGTCACGTCTGTGTTCAAAGGCTGCACTCGAGTGTGTCTGGTTTTCTCAGCTGTCTCTCTGCGGCCCTCTGTGCCCTTGCCAGCCATGGGGGGTGGAGGCTTGGGGGGAGGTGGTGTAAGGGCCTGGCTGCTGGATGCTGGCTGGGCTCCCATTTGATCTCAGATAGAGCCTTCGGCCTGTGAGAAATGACCACAACTGGACACACATTCATCATCTCCGTGTTTACTTGGTCCTAAAAAGCTTATAGCAGCTCATGGAATAAAGTTATAAATGTTAGAAAGTGATTTTAGGAGTTATAGAAAAAAGCATTGCCAGACAGGTGAAGTAGTTATTTAGGAAGGGATGGATGGCATAAGAAGTTCAACAACTAACCGTATTTAATCTACACAAGTATAGTGCACATACTTATTTAACTCAACCATGGTGAACTCTTTGTTCAACTGTAAATTTAAAAGCTCATTTAAGTTCAAGCAAGAAACTTTTGAAAGCAGCACACTCTTCCTGTTAGAAATTAATTTAAAATCAATCACATTTACTGTTGCTCAGTTCAATAAACTAAAGGGATTTTGCAGCTACAGCTCAGCTCATTATAGTAAACTTAAGATGAATATTGCAATTTTACAGATGGTGTTGAAGCTGTTTGCTGACCTAATGATTCTTTCATCTTGTGTGACTATTAAACTATGGTTTAGAATTTACTATTACTTCATTTTTATCAGCTGCTACGTGGCCAAAATTTGCCACAAAAGTATGCCGGCTTTGAAGTTATTCTCATTTAGAAAGACTGAATTAATTCAGTGATTCAGTGAAACAAGCTATTTATAGTTTTTATTCTCTCATCTCGTTGTTACTACAGCAGTACAGTCATTTATGTGGATGTGTAGAAGTGCATTAATGACTGTTGTCACCACACACATAGGTCAACGCAGTTCCACTCTTTGATCTCCCTGCTCTTTTTTGTCTCTTGTTGCACTGTCAGTATCAGTCAACCCCATCCGTCCATCCTGTAACCATCCCTCCCTCCCTCTCCAGCTCCTTCACCTGTCTGCCATTGCTTTGTCCAGCAAAAAGATGAAAGGACCATCAGACACTCACTGCAGCAGGTTGGAAAACAAACAGTCCAAAGAAAAAGGGGAGCTGAAGGGAGAGAGCAGCCTTGTGGACATTCCTCATATGGTGGCCCTTTCTAAAGTCCAGGCCTGTGTTTATACAGACCTCAGGCTCAACTGATCAAGCCAGCATCAGATCCCATGTGGTGGCCCCTCTTGGGACATAGTATGACGCGGCACCTCCGCAGGGTAAAGTGATGAGTCATGCAGACCTAAAGTACACAGATGATGTGAAACAAGAGGATTTAACAGCCAGTGTTGTTCTTGCTTTTGAGTTAAAGGCAAACTGAATAATTGAATAAAAAAGGAATATGAGGTCATCGTCCAAGAGTAGGCATATGTATAAGCAACTCCGAATGTGCTGTGTGTATTTATGAATAGCTAACTGCTTGTTATCGTCGCTGTAATGAGATCGGACATCACCTCACGAAGCTTAGGGAATTTCCTAATGGTCTCTACATCCTCAAAAGCCACATGAGGAGGGTACATGTTTAACTGCCACCACAATAGCAGTGAAAGGGTATAGTTCTCTTTATGAGCATCTTTATGTAGTAGACTCATCACCAGAAGCGAGCCAAGAAAAGCTTGCTCAGATACCATAATGGGCTTTTGAGGAGGGTTGCAGGCCTCATGAAAGAGGCCGTGATGGTGTGATTCAGCTGGTGGTTACCATTCAGTGGAATGACACTGACATGAGGGAAAGGATTATATGGAGTGAGGATAGCATCATGCAGGAAGTGATCTACAATTTTGTTTTCATGTCTTTCTATCCTCCCCTCTTCTCCTCTCCTCTCTCCAATTCCTATTTCTGTCCTCCCTGCCCCAATCCTTCCATCTTTTTGTCTGTCTAGTAAAAAGAGAGTCTGATGAGCCTGACGAGCGCAGCAGGGCCAGCGGCTGGCTTTCAGGGTGGAGCCCGCCAGCGAGACTTTGTCATGGAGCAGAAAGTCAGTAAGCTAACCTCTGGCTTCCAACGCAGCTCCACCTCTGATGACGACTCTGGCTGTGCTCTGGAGGAGTACGCCTGGGTACCACCTGGCCTTAGACCTGAACAGGTAAACAAAATATTGCTTACAAGTGACTGTGTAATTCCTGAGTCTGCTCAGTTCTTTCTCTTACTGCAAAGTCTTGCAGCATGACATTGTTCTTATTAATTGTGGCATCTATTTCATTGGCTTATAATCCATTTCTTCCCCAAATCAGCACAGTGAATAATAGTGTATCCTCCTGACAGAGAATAAAAACAGCCCTGACCTGATTCTAACTCCCTTATAGCCCATTTGCCTGGCCCAGATAAACGCTATTCAGCACATTATTGAATAACACACCAAGTTAAGTGTGTATAAAATGGCACCTATGGGACAGACAACATATTTCATAAAAGTTCCGTGGTCTTTTTGTTTGCGGCAGACTTGTCGGGCTCTACCATGCAGCCACTTACAGGCAGGATGTGTGTACTTTTATTTACAAACTGCGGTATAGCAAAGTCTGCTTGTGATTATCAGAGATCTGCTAGGAGGAGGACTTGGTGGGTCGAGCCTGGTGCTGCTGGCAGGATTTAGGAATCATGGGGCCGTCTTTTAACAAGCCTTCTCCTCCACAAACACAGACAGGGCTGTTAGTTGTGTCCGCAGGGCAGCCAGTGTGATGTGGTACTTTTCCCAAATCTGCTGCATTTTTCCTCTTCTCTCCTTATTGCTCTCTCTTGTTTCTCTCCTGCTCCCAATCTCTCTCCATCCCGCTTCCCTTGTTAAACGACACACATGGAAGCAATGAGCGGGTGATGGGCAAGAAGAGATGGGTTTGAAGCAGTGGAGAACACCCGAACCCCAAACACGCACGCCCTTTTCTACTGAAAATGCATAGGTCAACTGTAATGCCTTTACTGCAGTCATTTCCCTTAATGGGCTGTGCACTATGGGTCATCAGTACACTGTAGAAACACATAGGTCCTGGGTGATAGCTGACTCTTCCCCAGACCCTAGGGAGCTGGATGAGAGGTAATAGCAGCATGGAGATGTGCATAATTTATGGTGGAGGGGGGACGTTGGGTTGATTGTCAGGGTAAATTGCTGTAATCCCCCTTCTAGACAGCCAAAGCTGCAGGAAGTCTCCCAGCACACAAGACAAGCACATCCCACCTCTTTATCTGGGTGACTGTAATAGCCCCTCCCTCATAAAGTTTAGTTTTCAGTGGTCAGCCCCAAGGGTCAGGGTGCCACTGTGACAGGCTGCTTTGTCCTGTCCCTATAGAGACAAGCATACGACTGAAATATACAACCATTAAACTGATTTGACCTGTTGACCTGTTCAGGCTTGTTTAGTACAGATTTATGAGGAAGAATATTCCTCCAGTGTCATCATCAAAGAGCACTGCTGATGTGTTGTTCTTTTGAAATACAAATGATTTGGGTGTTAGGAAAAACTCAAGTGAACATTTTGATTCCTCAAAATCAGTCTTCCATACATTTACAGAGAGAGATCCCAGAATGTGTCTCATGACAAATTAATGTGCCGGTTCTCGTTCGCTGGAAATGAATTTGCTGAATTTGTGTTAATGAATATTGGTCTGCTCTGTCCGAGATAATAACAGTAATATATTGCTGCAATTCTATGGATGAAAAACTGTGTTTTAAAGAAAACTTACTGCAAAACCAAAAACAACTATAGGCTGCAAATGATGTCCAAAAACGATTGAAAATGTATCTTTTGGAACCGATTTCAGTTGGCTTCTGTTGGAAATTAGTGAACACTCTCAGTTACCATAAAATTGATATATTTGTTGTTTTTTTAAAATGTTTTTTCTGCAATTTCACCAAACCCTGCCTAATACTGTACCTCCATGCCATGATCTCCCCAGGTCCAGCTATATTTTTCCTGTCTGCCTGAAGATAAGGTCCCCTATGTCAACAGTCCGGGGGAGAAGTTCCGAATCAAGCAGCTCCTCTACCAACTGCCACCACATGATAATGAGGTGAGGATATTTTCTGTGCACGTGTGTAAATTCAAGACTTATCCAGCAGGTTCTCCCATTTACCCCACAGCTGCAGGAAAGATCCACTCTCCATTTTGTTTGAGTAGCTGTATCTGCTGCCCACTAATCCCTCAATGTTAGAGCCTTACCACGTCCATGCCATCCCACTAATGTGAGCCCTTGGCATTCACGTTGACATCACACTGGGGGATTTTTGTCTCACAATCTTGTAGACATGTAGAGTGGGCACAATGTGACTTTCGACTTGATGATTTTATGGTGTTTGCCGGGAGCCCCCACCAGCAGGATTCCTGTCATAGCACTGGTTTTTACGAGGACTGCTCAGTGGGAGAGAGGGATGCTGGTTGAAAGAGGCTTTATGTGATGCCACCACCGCAGTGGCACCACAGTTCGACTTGGCTGTCTCTCTTCTTTTGTTGCCCGTCCTCTTGATTTCACTCTAAACACAGGCCTTGTTTGTGTAAACGTCTGCTTTCCCTCTTGTTAAGGCTTTGGGAAACATCAAAAAGGCCTGTTGTAAAAATGAGGTTCTCAATCAGGGACCGTGGGTGGAGATATGTTGGGGGGGTGAAGGAAGGGCAAGCTGGGGTCAAGAGTTGCTTTTATTCAGCATGCTCTGGTATGCACTCTGCCCTCTGTGATACTCACCTAAGTTTATAACCTTTATTAGTGGCAGTCAGCCCTGCTATAGGGTCTCTTAAGAGGCATGATATAAAAAGGTCACTTGAACCACTTGAACAAAATTCATATCACACTTGGTATCAGACCCTTAAAAAGAAGTTATCCCATTTTCTGATTGGGAAATTTCCCATTTTATGGCTAACGTATCACTTCCATTCTCAGATTCGTTATTGCCAGTCTCTCAGTGAGGAGGAGAAGAAGGAGCTCCATATGTTCAGTGTCCAGAGGAAGAAGGAAGCACTGGGGAGGGGCACAGTAAAACTACTGCCCCGCAATCTTCTGAACAGCATTTGTGAGCATGTAAGTTCGCTGTCTCATATGTATCATTTACAGTGTGGAGAGGACTGGGACAGTGGTAGTGTTAAAAAGTTGTTTCGCATAGTTTAGCAGCCAAAGGGTGACCATAAACCAAGTCAAAACATAGTCCCACTGATGTAGCTCTCCACAAGGACACCCTTACTTCCCCAAGATTGTTTTTACTTCTCTTTTTGAGTAAAATATTCTATCCCAAGTCACTATAGTTGATGTGAAAAGTCATGTTTTTATAGGTCAGGATGACATAGGGGAAAAGGAATCTGCCAGAGGTTGCAGTTAGGACAACCTTATGGGCTGGCAGACATACATGAGACACATATTTGCCCTCTCCTCAACATAGCAACTGAACTTTGAAGGCATATGATGTTGTAGTTTGTATGTCCATGCAGGACTTGCATGATGTTGTCATTGAATATACTGAAAAACTACAGCTAATGTAGAATTTTAGAGTGACTGCAGGTTTTAATCAGTCATGTCTGCATATTGCAGTGTGGGGAAAACATCAACGGTGGAGAAATGGCAGTGTTTGCTACAAGGGCGAGCCCTGGGCTGTGCTGGCACCCGGCATGCTTTGCCTGCTCCACATGTAGTGAACTGCTGGTAGATTTGATCTACTTCTACCACGATGGAAAGATCCACTGTGGAAGGCACCATGCTGAGCTCCTCAAACCACGCTGCTCAGCCTGTGATGAGGTAAAACCACAAGACTGAAATACTGAGAAAAAACATTGTAGCGCAGAAAAAATGTCTAAAGTTTATAGCCTTTAAAAATTCCTCTGGAATAGAAAAAAACATTTGTCTCCACTGACTTGAATAAATACAAAAAGTACATAAAAACTGCTGACAGCCAGATAGGCTAAAGATGACTGTCTTGTCTCATCCAGTCTATGTCTTTGTCTATAGATCATCTTTGCTGATGAGTGCACAGAGGCAGAGGGGCGCCACTGGCACATGAAGCACTTCTCCTGTTTTGAATGTGAGACAATCCTGGGAGGCCAGCGCTACATCATGAAGGATGGCAGACCATACTGTTGTGGCTGCTTTGAGTCTCTCTATGCAGAGTACTGTGAGGCCTGTGGAGAACACATTGGTAAGATCACAACTTTCTTTAGTTATAATACAGTCATTAATGCCTAATCATTCAAATCGAGAAATAGTGCATGTGTGGCTTACTATCTCATTTCATCTTCCCCAGGTGTTGATCATGCTCAGATGACCTATGATGGGCTCCACTGGCATGCCACTGAGAGCTGCTTCAGCTGTACCCAGTGTAAGAGTTCTCTACTGGGTTGCCCTTTCCTACCACATCAGGGTCGTATTTACTGCTCCAAGGCCTGCAGTCTCGGTGAAGACGTGCACGCCTCTGACTCCTCTGACTCTGCCTTCCAGTCAGCACGCTCACGTGAATCCCGCCGCAGTGTGCGCATGGGCAAGAGCAGTCGCTCAGCCGACCAATGCCGGCAATCGCTCCTCTTCTCACCCTCTGTCAACTATAAGTTCCTTGGCTTCAGTGGAAACCCTGATGACACCCTGACCAACAAGCTTTCTCACATGAACTTATCTGATGAGCATTTCTGGAGGGGACGTGTTGAGGAGACTGAGGCACCTGAGGACCAGGAAGAGGAGTGGGCTGAACATGAAGACTATATGACTCAGCTGCTATTAAAGTTTGGGGAACATGGGATCTTCCAACAAGCCAATGACTCCAGGCCCACAGATTTCTGGATTGCTGAAAAGGATACCAAATCTAAGCAGGAGTCCTCAAAAACTGGCAGTGTTGGTGGAGGAGGAAGGGGCAGCCTGGCCAGTAAGAAGTACCAGGCTGACATGTACTGGGCACAGTCACAGGATGGGCTAGGGGACTCTGCCTATGGCAGCCATCCAGGCCCAGCGAGTAGCAGAAAAATCCAGGAATTGGAGTTGGACCATGGGGCTGGAGGAGGTTTCCAGGGGGAGGAACAGCAATGGTACACTGACTCTTTGGAGTGTATCACAGACGAATTGAAGAAGACAGATCAAAGTGTCCGGGACTCTATGGACTCACTTGCTCTCTCCAATATTACTGGTGAGTGGACAGAATTCAATAAATCAGATCTGAGAAATGAATATATTATGTTTTAACAGTGGTTGGTTGTAAAATAGTTTTAGCTCATCTGCAAAGCATTTTTATAATTTTTCTCTCTCCTCTCTAGGGGCCTCCGTAGATGGTGACAGTAAAGACAGGCCCTTGGTATATTCGCTGCAAGGCTTTCATGAACTGGAGACAGAAGACTGTGAGAAAACAAGTAATATGGGAACCCTCAACTCTTCTATGTTACACAGAAGTGCAAATTCCCTGAAAAGTCTTGCATCTGAACAAGAAGAGAATGCTCCAGAAGAAGAGGAGGCGCCTTTGGAGGAACGACCCAAACCTCATGTCCCTGCCCTCAGGAGGACACGTTCACAGTCTAGGCCCCAGCAAGTCAAATTCTCTGATGATGTTGTGGACAATGGCCATTATGGCGATCTTCCAGTGCGTCAGCCTCCTATGAGTGAACGCACTCGTCGGAGAGCGTACCACTTTGAGGAGCAGGGCCAAGAGCTTCACTCTGGTCGCCATCATCACCACCACAGGAGGCGTCGCAGTCGCAGATCTCGCTCTGACAATGCTCTTAACCTTCTGCCCAAGGAGAGGGCCCAAATGTGCTACAAAGCGGACCATAGAAGGAATGCTCTCGGCCCCAAGGAGCACCAGGCCTTCCATGGTCACCCTAATCCTGCTGCCATGTCAGACTATGGGCTACATGGCCCATCCATGGGAAGGTTCTTGGGGCTGTATGGAGATGATGATGATGACTGGTGCTCCACATGCTCTTCGTCCTCGTCTGATTCTGAGGAGGAGGGCTTTTTCCTGGGTCAGCCCATCCCTCAGCCCAGACCCCACAGACATTACTACACTGATGACTTGCCTTGCCCTGTAGCAGGCATGCCATCTCCTCCGTATGGCCAATGGACTAAGTCAAAAAAGAAAAAAGGTCACAAAGGGAAAAATTGTATAATTTCCTAGACTTTCTTCTTTTGTGCTTTGGGTAATGTTCTGAAACTCACCTCTGCCTCTTATGTTCACTGTTTGAAATACAATAACAGTCTGCTTGCTATTAAATGCTTCGCTGCACTCAATTTACCAAGGTGCTTGTGTAAAACACAAGTTCATATTCTGATTATTCATAGGTGTTTGCTTCTGTAGCATTACAAAATGCCGGTAAAGTATTTCAGAGTAATGCATATTTATAAAACACAATTTAAACTGTGTTTATTTAACAGTGCAGATATTATGTATATATTGTAGAATTTAAAAAAAAACAAAACGGCTATTTTTGTACCCTTGACATGCTTTGTACCAAAATGGCATTAACAGTAAACTATTGGCGGTCGGTGTAGAGATGTTTTTTTTAATGAGGGTGTCAGAAATGTAATGATAAATTGACTGTGACCCAAGCTCTTCAAATGTGTTTTCGTCCAGGCTTGTGCAGCGCTAACATGAAAGCACAGTGTGTATTAAATTGCTTGGTTGAGCGGTGTATTTATGGGTCATTGTAAGCAAATCATTGTAATCTGTATAAATGTACAAACTGGAATATAAGGCAAAGATAGATGATAATTGTAATAAAAATATCTATATATCATGATTTTTGTTGTTTTTTTCCTGTACAAATGTTTTAAATGGATATACTGTAAAAAAAAAAAGACATATTTTAGTTTAAGGCCTCCCCATTTATTTACAAAAGTTTTTCTACAAGTCTGAAAGATAATATTCATAAGTTCACTTTAAACTGAATGTAAGACAATACATGACTTATATAATGCAGTCTCCTTTGTATGAAATTGTAATGCACTGGTAAAACATAGAGTTGGACCCTTCAATACTGGCTGACGAATACTTGTGTTCTTTGAAGTGGAGTCGTATGAGGTACTGATTCATAGCCAGTGTTACCTATCGTAGATCGCTGGAAGGATGATCAGCTGATCTACACAGGTGAGCAAGAATATGGAAGTTCTTTGGCTGACAAAATATAGGGCTAAAGAAGTGTCTGATGATGAGGTAAAGCAATGGGACTATTCTAAACAGTGTACACTATAGTGGATATTGAGTTTTTTTTTTAGGTGGATGTCTTTTAGGTGGCTAAAATATATTTTGCTGTTGACCCCAATAACAGCAGTATACTTGGCATCCCTGACAGTAGTCTCTGCTTCTCCAAACTCGAAGCGTGTGGGTTATGTTGTTGGTAATACGCTGGCTGAGGGTAAGCACCCCATAAAACCCCATTTAAAAGACATCAATCTCTCTTTAAGTTTGCATAAGTAGCATTTGCAATCATAGTGCCAAGAAAAGTAAAAAACAGAAGCAAAATTCTTTACACTTCACAAAATTAGTTTTATGATTTACTCATTTTTCTGGCAGTGCATCATCAATAGGATTCAGCAATAAGACCAACCAAGCACATAGCTGATTTTGGCAACATAATCCATCATTAAAACATGCAGCCTAAGTTGTTGAGTCTTTCATAGAAACTGTACCTCTTGCATTTAATTCCTTTAAAGTCCTTTTGATTTTACTCAAAATACAAAAGGTATTTTACTGTAACCACATCTCCATTAGACTTCTAATTCAATCTAGTCTTGATACATCCTCTTTTCTGTCTTTGTTTCGAATACTTATGAGTGATTTAAAAAAAGTCATTATTACTAATATTTGACTAAAGACGATGATGAAGAGTTAAAAATGTAAAACTTTGGATAGATTCTTTGTGTTAATACTCCACATTGTCACCTCAGCATTTTACCATGTGTGGTTTATGCTGATGAGTCTCATATCTCATCCAGCTCCTTCATGAAGTTTCTGAGGGCATCAAGGCAGTGCTGTTTGATCTCCAACAGGTTTGCATCTAGTGGAGCTTGCAGCAGATTATCCAAGCTGGGCTCCTTGGCCACCAGCATCTTCACCACTGTGCGAAATGTCTCACAGTCCTGCCTGTAATGCTGCACATGAAAAAATAATATCAGAAATGCCAATATTCATAATGATACAATGAGGTATACAGTGTAGAAAAGCAGAAAAACCCAAACTTTATAGACACGTTAAAGATTCTTTAGCCAAAAATCGGTGGATCTGTTATTCTGAGCCTCCCCAACATAACATAACCTGTCTATGGTTGCAAAATGTATTGTACGTATTTGTAGTCACAACTAAACTTGCCTCCAGCTCAATCTAAGTTAGCAGATTGTGACATACAATTCTGCATGTGTAGTATATATACAGTGCCTAATGAAAGCACTGACGTTTTTTTTTAGAGGTTTTCCTCTTTAATCGCTTTTCAACAATCAATCATAGCCAATTCAATCTGGCTTGAATTTACAAAACAGACTTGTTCATGTCAAAGTAACAGTATTTCTATAAAGTAATGCCAATTAAAAATGTAAAAGATATCAAATAAGTGACTCCTTAAATATTCACCTAATCCAACAAATGTCCAGCCAAGGGGTGATACAAGTCACAAAATTAGTGAAATAGAGATCACCTGAGTGCAGTGAATGTGTCTCTAGTGACTGTATCATAAAGACACCTGTATCTGGAAACAAACACACCATCTCCACCATGAAGCATAGTGGTGGCAGCATCATGATGTGGCGATGCATGTTGGCCATCAGGCTCTGGAAGGCTTCAAATTAATACAGCAGAGTACAGGAAAATTCTGGTGGACAACCTGATGCAGCAACAGAATTGCGACTTGGGAGGAATGTGTTTTCCAACGAGACAATAACCCAAAGCATACAGGAAAAGCTACACAGAAATAATGTAAAAACAAGTGATTGTTCGGGAGCTGGACTTGAAAAGGACTGTTCACTCATGAAACCTGTGAACCTGAAAGAGCTTGAGCAGTTTTGCAAAGGAGAACTGATTAAAACTGCAGTGTCCAGATGTCAAAAGCTGATGAGACCTTTTCACAGAGGCTCAATGCTGCAATTGGGCCGAAGGTGAATCTCATACTGACTTGAAGATGTGAATGCTTATGCCATTGCTTATCTTACATTTTTAATTAACAGACATGACATTGTAGAAATTTGTTTTTTACTTTGACGAGTCACTTTTTTGTACATTTTGTAAACCATGACTTAATATTAAAAAGCAATAAAAAGGAAAAACCTCTAATGGGAGTGAATCGGCATTGTGCTTGGCACTCAAACTACAAAACTAAAGTAAAGATTTGTGTATTTGTTTTGCAAGTGACAATGTATAGTTGTATAATGAAAAAAAGTATAAAGTTAAAGAAAAGGCATGCATTTATAATTTGGTGATATATTTATTAGCCCTCCCACACAGGTTAGCACCTCTGTCTAACAGCTGCTGGAACTCTACAGACCGACTCCTCACTTCAAACCTAATGAACCCAGATCTGGTAAACCGGTGTATTTCATGAAACAGTCGTGTGAATGTGTGTATGTGAGTCTATTCAAGTGCATGTCTGCTTTTAACAAAAGGGACATGAGGTGTCAGAGTATGCTGTAGCATTCTTTCACACCACATTGCAACAAGCTCTCACATCCCTCTCAGATTTTACTGCTGACCCAAAACGGCTGTTAAGGTCTTTGTTAGAGTCCCAGGTGCAAGCTCACAACATCTTTATCACCTGGGGGAGAAAAGGCTAAATGTGTGGCGCTTTACTGAAGGCACTTAGAGGTTTAAGGCTACACTAGCCCATCAAAAAGAAGCATTAGGCATCAGAGTACACCAAGGTTGAGCCCTGATCACCTTTCTCTTCAAGGTAATGTCACTAGGGCACACAGGATACTTTTCAGTGGCTTCAAACTGACACTGTAGGCGATAAAACAAGTAGTAATTCTTAGATAATGTCGACACAAAATGTATGTACACTAAAATGTACATGTATCAATCACAAAAATGTAGTCATTATAATGTCTAGTTAATTTTTATTATCTTTCTCATGTCAGTTTTACTCAAGTGTCCAAAGATGAGACCTACTTCTTCAATGTAATGAAAACAGTTGCAGCGTCCTAAGAGGTACAATATCTGTGCTATGTGCAGACCACATAGCCATTTTAGGAATGTGGGCTCTGTAGGCCTTCGTTGTAGCACAAAAATTATCTGACAGTATCTCATCTACTATTAACTGTCGGTTAAATGTAATAAAACACAATTCATCAGCTTTGGTAAGTTTGAAAAGAAAAATCCTGCCTGTCAACTTGAATCAATGTCCATGCTCGAACAGAATGTGAGGTTAACCGGTTAAACAGCTTTATTCTGGGGTTCTGTCAGTTATGGGGAAATTTAAAGCCACAGCTTCTGTTCCTTTGCCTAGATATATATTATGTAATGTGTCTTTGCCAACTTGTAATCGCGTATCCACTAATCTGCATAGTGATTCACTGTCATATGACTTAACATTACTTGATGACAATTTATGAGGGTTTTGAGCAAATAAAGTGTTAGGAATATATGATTTACTTCAATATTTCAATATTGCATATTTCACGATCATTACTGACAGGGAGGACAGGGGAAAAAAATACCATAAAATTTGAGTCAAAATCTAAAACGGAGCTCAGCTGGGTGGGGCTTTAAACACACAGAAAAGGTCAAAGAAACCAGAAACAATATGACATTCAGTCTGGAACAATAAGCACGGAAACAGTTTACCACATGGGAACCTTTCACTGTGTTTTCAAGCAAAACAGAAGTCCCAGTTTAAAAAGCAAGTGTCTGAAAAAGAGGATACCGACAGTACCTGTTTGGCAGAAAAAAATCCCAGGTGCACAATTGTGTATGTTAGATTGGGGTCAGAGTAGGCTACATGAGTTTATGTGAAATTGTAAAATTACACACAGAGCTTAGTGAGAGAAAAGAGGGTCTTCATTTTATGCTCTACTTGATAATTACAATGTTAAAAACTGCAATGCCTGCAGCCCCTTTAGTCCTCCTTTTTATTTCATTCGTCTCTCTCCTCCTGATAATCTCTGACTGAACTAGCTACAGCATGTTCAAATAGTTGATTCCCACCTGTCTGTTCATTCCTGTATCCCTAACTAACCTTCTGTGCTACAGTCTATGAATTTGAAACAATGGTTGCTCCAGCTACAGGGAAAATGTATGAAATGCTCTAGTAGTGTAAAGTAGCTACTATGGCTGATTATTACAGCAATATGGGTTATTACCACGGGATCACAAAATACATTGTACATTCCCATACACAAGCTGGGGGAAGGCCAGTCGAGACAGCTCTGACAGAAATATCCCAGACTGTGGGAGATGTTTGGACTCTGGCGGACGCTTTAATGTCTGCAGATCATGTCAAGCGAATTTGTGGTCTCACATAATGATAGCCTTCAATGCGACCACAAGGAAGTGAGGCTCACGACACGTGTGGCCAGCTAATCTCAGGGTCAGCTTTATTCAACAAAGTATGTTTCCTTCTCAATCTCCACAGAGTATCATCTACTCCTTTTCGGACTGTTCAGAAAGTTTTCGATTAAACAATCCCGACTGAACGTAAACCAAGTGTCAAAAGGATTTCTGCACCACTACTTCTTATGAGCAGATTACTCTTTTCTTAAAATTAGTTAACTAATAATCAACATTTTCTCAAAGTAAGCATTGTTTAGAAGAAACACCTGGTTTCAGGTTTTAAGATATGACATGAAACAAGGGCTTAATGAGACGCAACCATGTGGTGTATGTTCCACGGCGCCTCTTAATCATTTAAGTTTGATATCTTTCAAAACAACACTTTCCTAAGTTTTTCCCAAGCTAAAACATTTGTTGACAGTGATTACATTTTCACTTCATTATATCCAACAGACACAGCTTGACACCTGAAAGCTTCGAAATAAGCTTGGAAAAAGTAGCCTTAGTATGAACTCAGAGTGAATGAGATTTCTCTTCATCTTACTGGAGCAGAGTAGTGTGAGCTGTCATGTGCACCAGACCACATGTAAACTTGTGTGAGATGAAGAGTGCTACTCTACCTTTATTGCAGTACTAAACAATTGTGAAGTGACTTAATACAGTCTGCTATTATTGTAAAACCTGATCCCACGTTACTTGAACAAACAGGAAGAGTGCTTTTGACCTGGCCATGCTCTTTATGTTGTTAGAAAAAAGGTTGCAGGGAAGTTCTGCCTAGATTCCCTCCCTGAAGTGGGAGTCATGTGGTGATTTTTAAGCCTGATACTATGGGGCCACACAGGATGGACCAGAGCCCCAAGAGAAACAGCAACACTAGGGGCCTTAAGGAGGAGCCTTAAAAAGTGGGCTTCTACCCAAATCGGATGTTTGTGGAGGTCCAAATTGTGAACATACCGACAGGAGTGTGCGCTGGAATACCGAGTGGGGGCTGGGAAGTTAGGGGTTTGAGTGAGATTATACATACGGCTCTCACATGGACATTTAGTGAGGCTCTGTTCAAATGAGCGCTGATGCAGGCAGGGGTCCTGCATAATAAGGGAAGTAGGGTAATGACTTGAGGGCTGGTACACATTAGGGGATATTAAAAGAGCCATTTTAATCACTCAAGCTGCAAACCGGACCTCTCAATGGAGGGGCTAATAGTTGAAATGGATATGTTTCATTTGTACTGATTGAGATGATGAATGGACTACACTGAAAATCACTCCCAGACACTTAGCTACATTGTGATATTGAAATAAGGATATTTTCTAAGTTTCTTTGTGGTTGTTATTTTACATGCACTGATTTGATATGCTGCATCAGAAAAAAAGGCAATAAGATACTGTGATCAAGAGCTACAAAACAATGGCATGCTAGGTGCCATACTGTAATGACATTTTGGAATGTCTTATGACAAACCAGGATGTTCAATGCCAGTGAATTTGTTTGAGATTTCAGATTTCATTTATAACAATGAAATACCAACATATAGTCTGTATTACAACGAGCTCTCGGCTGAAAAAATTATGAGCTATGTCGGTGTAACAAATCCATTCCTGGCTAAATGAGCCCCTTGGATTGAAGTTATATATAGTATTAAGTAGGGCTGGACCCGAGACCCGTGACGGTGGTATCCAAATATTTATTTTGAGATCCAAATATTCGGATTCACATTCATTACGATATGAACCGATCCTAATATTCGCTTCGTGTATTTTGGTATGAAAAATAATAAAATTCAAATCCAAGTTTTTGGAGAATGTGACAGATTTACTTTACACTAACTAGACTAGAGCGCAAAAAAAAAACGCCCACTACCTGATCTGCTCAGACAATCCACAACAGTGACAGATCAACTGTGCCTGGGGCAGATGTTACAGTAAAGACGAGGTTGAGGTTTCTCCTTCTCACCATGTCTGTAGAAGCGGCTGGAAATGGCAGGGTAACCATGTGTGCACTAATGCCAAGAGATGTACCACACTGTGGGTGGGCCGCCTGTATCCTGCAGGGCAATTCCTGCCCTGCTTTAACGGGAACAGATAAGTGGTACTGTAGCGCATAGTGATGAAGGGGAGGGAAAAAGTGCAACTCCAAATAGCAGGCCACAAGAAGCGTCACAACCTGAAGCGCTAAAGACTTTTCTGCTGACTCATCCTCCTCTTCTACAAAAAAAAGTTTCTCAAATACAGCACTTCTCAAATATTAGGTGCAGCAAGCCAATGCACACATTTATACACTTCCCACATCAAATTCTTGACTCTCAGGGACATTATGAAACCAATTTAAAAGGGCTATCCAGATACATAACACACTATGAGATCTGGGTAAAGTCTACACATGTAATATGAGGCCACTGCACAGTAAGGCGAACCTGTTAGAAACTTTAGTTTTGTGGCTGACTCGTCACAGCCACAGTGTAATCACCTTAACTTGAGACATTAAGGGTTGTCAGGTGTGGCATATAAGACTTTGTCACGGGTCAGTCTCATGTTAGAATACAAAGGCTAAACAAAAAAAAGGTTACTGAATGAAAAAAAAGGCCAGTGAAGTCAGGTTTCCCTTGCTGTCTTGCTTGAGTGTCAGTACCCTTACTAGAGACACAATAAAATGAAATGCTCCTTTATCATGAAAATGTCGCTGAAAGAAATCTGAAAGACAATCTGACCTTAATGCCAGATTTTAAGGGAATAAAATATAATTACATGTCTTGTTAAGAAATAAAAGTTAAATAGAATATTATAGACCTAGTGATACTAATGAAGGAAGGTTCAGATCTAAAACAGGCCGTAAAGATAGTTATGCTTGATGATGTTGTAGGACAACCAACAAAGCATCATAAATTCATAGAAGTTAGGCTGTTTCATGGAGTAAATCTGACTACCGTCTCAATTTCCAGAGCCTTAGCCTTAATGGCCTCCAACCGGCGAGCCTTGAAGTCCTCCTCTGGTGTCAGCTTTGGCTCCATGCTGGCAGCCGCCACCTCCTCCGACACCACTACAGATGCTGAAGGTTTTTCCTGGCGGGCCAAAGGTTAAGGGTTAGAGCTGAGGTCAGCAGGTTTAGAAACTGGCTCTGATTTCAAAGTGTTTCAAATAGAGACAACTCTATACTCTTACAGGTGTTGAGTTCCTGTTTTCGTGTGTGTCTTATTATGAATGTCGCATGTCAACAACAAACAGAAATGAGGTACTATATAGAGTGCACTTCTCTAACTATGGGCTCTTGACAGACAAAGACCAAAGTTACGACCTAGAGATACAAATACTTCAATCGGTTACGCACACAATTAGAGAAAATATAACCGAAATGTCTGTGAACCAAAAACACATTTTGTTAATTATAACAATATAGTGATGTTTTGGCCTGTTTTTGGCACATTGACTACAGTTAATATACTGCCTATTAAACATGTATATGTTAAAAGTTAAATTACAAGGCAATTTGATAACTCTTGTTTTAACTGAACTGAAAGACACTTCAAGGTGCAAAAAATGTCCTCATGTTGTTTTGTTAACTCAACCAGGCCAATCCTAAAATTGACAGTCCTTAAATGTTGTAAATATCTCCTTGTTCAATGTCCATTTTAAACCACATGAAAAAGTGGACCATGACTGATACGAACAGTGTGCAGTTTGTTTGGGCCACGACCATTATGCAACAAGCTGCAGTTGTCTTGCAGGTCAGTGCTTAGGAAATGCATATGTGGTTATATTCTGTAATATTTCTTCATAGCTCGCACTAACAGAATTGTTTTTCCGAGCTGTTAGATAATGTGAAAATTTACTAACTGTAACATGTTTCTTGTCAAATACTGGCTTAGTCTTCTGTAAAACACTGGCATTACCTTTGAAGATCCTGAAACGTGAGGAGACCCCTCCACAGAGCTGCTGGGAGTGTGGCTTGTGACCACATTGGGCTTATCTATGGAGAAAATATCAGAGTACAGGAAGCAAATAAGTAGGTAATCATCCTCAGACAGTTATGTTAAACAAAAAGTTCTGACTGAGATTAGATAACTTCAAAAAGAGGGTGATCCAAAAATACAGAGAAAGGAAATAATGTTCTTTTTCCCCTGTATTGAGATAAACCATGAGAGAACATCCTCCTGAGAAATGGTCTTGGACATATGCCATCTCAAAAAAACCATCCCTGGTCAAATCTGGACAGAGATCTGTTTTATATTTTATTCTCCTCTTTCTACATGTTTCTTAGGTCTCTCTAATGTGCTGACTAATAACAGCAAAATGCCATAAAACAATATTTTTCAAAGACACCCCGGAGGAGCAACTGCCTTCTACTGTGAGGCATCAAAAAATTACTCAGTTATCACTGTGAACCACCGTAAGGTCACAGCATTATGAGGCAGCTAAAAAGTATAAATCACAGTTTCTTTTCAATACTCCCCTGTTGGAGTCTCCCACACAATGGTGGTTGTGGAGTTCAGCTATGCTTAAATTGAAACATTGTCCTCTGTTGGCTCCGGTGTGTCTAGATAAAAAAAACCCAAATAGGACTAAATTGTTTGTTTTAACTAATGAAATAAGTCATTGTGATTAGACTGATCTGTGGTAAAACTTCATTTGAGTCCCTCAGCAGAGACTATTGAGGCCTGAGATGGCACTTTTACAGAGAACCTGCAGACACTGCAAAAAGACTGGATACTGTGGTTCAGTGCATACAGACAAGTAACAGTGCAAAAGCAAGACACTTTTAATGCACTACTTAATATGGCAGGCCACTGAACCATGTCTGAAGGCACAAAGATTTGTAGCTGTTAAAGCTGTTCTTCCACAACTGAAGTTGAAGCAAGCAGCCTGTCATCATCTAGAGGGGTTTTAATAGTACAGCTTTTCAAAAAGTATATTACTTTTTATTTTGAAAAAAAAATGACATAGCCCTCCAGTTACAATGATGGAAACGTGTGTGTGTGTGTGTGTGTGTGTGTGTGTGTGTGTGTGTGTGTGTGTGTGTGTGTGTGTGTGTGTGTGTGTGTGTGTGTGTGTGCATATGTGGGAAAAGGTTGAACACAGCAGAGTTCAGCTGGGGGCTCATGACTATCCTTACATCATGTGAATAAAAGACATTGTTTCTGTAACTGCAGCAGAGATTCAACAAACTTAATTTCGCCAGCTAGATTTCTCCAGGAGTACACTCTTTGGACTATCATAAAAGGGTTCCAGTCAGCAGCCATGCACTATAGATTTAATAGAGACGTGGTGAATAACCAGACAAACATTTGCAAAACCAACCAGTTAGTCTTCATCCTTAAAGACTAATTAAAAAAAAACAAACAAACATTGTACAGGGAATCTATGTGTATAACAAAGCTTGGGAGATATCCTTATCACCAAACACTATTTTTGTATAATTTACTGTGCTGCCCTAATTAGTATCCCAGATGGGTAAGAGGGTGGGAGGTACAACTGTTTTCTCACTGTTTTATTGCATTTTCAAATGGTGGTACTAGATGGAGATAAGCTGTCAACACAGAAAAATATGTTTATACATCTTGGTAGTCAACGAACTGCAGAAAAGACTGTCCACATAGCTCCCCTCAAATAAATAACATTGCTCATGTCAAAACACATTAAACAAGCTTTCATAAAAGCAAATTGACAAATTTCATTAGCTCAGCATTGTAGTTCTGAAGGCTATAAAACTCAGGAAAAAAAGTATGTAAAATCACAGGCTCAAAGTGAGTCTGACGACATCGTTAAGCACCAAAGAAAAGGTCAGGTTCTCAATCCAAAGCCAAAGCACCCCAATAAACCAAGGGCATCCTTTTTCCCAGCCTCTAAAAGTGCTTGGTGTTAGCATAATTAACATCTTAACATGTTTCAGCACATCCTGACCCCTCATATTACACACCACCTCTGAAAACAGATGCTTCACCTGTAAAGTCTTAATTCCTTTAGACATTTCAAATATGCATGTGCCTTTGTAAAATGGGAAAATTATTTCCATTGTTGTAGTTACACAGGGTGAAACAGCTGCACAGACAAACATTGTATAGATGAGAATAAATTCACTACTTTCCTGGATCACTCCCATTGTCAATTCACTTTTAGCTTTCTTTCATGCTGTGGCCAGTCACAGAGTGTCAGGTAGTTCAGAGCAGTGCTTTGTTATTAGATGTCATGCCATCCAACCCTAACCCTAACCCTGAGCAGCGCATGTTTGAATCAGAAAGGGAGAAAAGACTTTTCCACTGGCTCTCTCAGTGTCAAATTTGCTTTAAAGACGATGATTGCTCACATATCTGAGAAAGATGTCAATTACAAATCCAAGATGGAGCAACCTAATATAAGCCATGTGAATTAAGGTTGGCAGCATTTACATGTACTGAACACTGCTCAGTACTGGCTCTAGTAAGGTTAAGAGCACAGCGCATATTCTGTAGACCACTGGACCACAACTGTCAGCTTTTTTTCGAGCCCTACTTTTCAGTCCCATTTAGCGAGATGCGAGATTGAAAGACAAGGTTTTTTGAATCCATTACTTGCAGCTATTTGACAACCACAGAAGACATAAAGATCCCCTTTTTAACAAGTCAATGCAAGTCTCACATGTCTCTAGAATGTGTATTTCAAGTTTCAACTGAAAATAGTACCCATATTGTGATTTCTGTAGCACCACGACCAATGTTATTTTTGCTTTTTTTTTTGCCTTTATTTGACAGAGACAGTTGAGGAGAGACAGGAAAGAGGGCCACTCTGGTCCTGCTGTACTGGGGCATCCACTCAACCAGGTAAGCTATCAGGGCATCCTGGTTTCAGCTCTGTTCCAAACAGGCTGTTTCACAATGTGTAGCTTTAAATCCAACTAAGCTGTTACTGCCCACACCCATCTCAAGAAGAGGGCCGCAGGCAATCCCAATCTCCATACTCACAAATTTTGAGGTGCGGTTCTGCACAATGTGTGTGGGCCTCATTCACTGTCAAATCATCCTGAGGGCTCTGATGCAGACTTTTCAATGCTATTAAGTTCCTGTCCTGTGTGCTCATATATCTGAAGACTTTCTGGAGGGACTTACCCATAGTTCATGGCAAAATTGGTGATATCTATACACAGTTATCCTGCTCCCTATAAAAAGTGCACAAACCAAGCAAACAAGGTGTGGAGAAGAAATGTGCCCTGAAATATACACATATGGACAAAATTGTTGGCACCCCTCGGTTAATGAAAGAAAAACCCACAATGGTCACAGAAATAATTTGAATCTGACAAAAGTAATAATAAATAAAAAATTATATGAAAATTAACCAATGAAAATCAGACATTGCTTTTGAACCGTGGTTTAACAGAGTTATTTAAAAAAAATAAACTTATGAAACAGGCCTAGACAAAAATGATGGTACCCTTAACTTAATATTTTGTTGCACAACCTTTTGAGGCAATCACTATGTATAATATGTATAAACACTGCAAATGAAATACAAGTCTTAAATCTTGTTCATAAATGGTGATGCATTGTTTGCAAACAATGTGTGCTGTCACAAACATGTGTCCCATTCTTTCTTTTTGTACCATTTCTAGTCCTCACAAACTCACTTACTCGAGCACTACAGCTGTGACGTTGGTCTGTAAGTGGTAAGTCCTCAGAGGGGAGATTGGGGTTAGGCCAGTTAGTGGCAAACCTCATTCAGAGAACACTTTCTAATCTAAGGATTTCGAATAATACGGCCCCTTTGATACTTACGCTTTTGCTGTGCCTGCTGATATGGATAGCCTTTGTCCCTGTCAGGAGAGAAGTTCCTGTTGGTATTTGATCCAGAGCGAATAGTTACAGATGGCTGGGCTTCCCTCTTTCCAGGAGAGCGTTCCCGCGTGATCACAAGAGGCTGACAGGTCCTATAGTCATCACGGTCGATGGAAATAATGACAGGAAGAAACAATCAAGAATTTGTGCGTCCACTGAATCCTCCCAAAGTATATATAAAGAAACACTGTACAGTAATTTATTGGTGACAAAACAGAATACACACACCATGTGGATATATTGTATAGTATAGTCTTAAAAATGGTATATCTGCTTAGAACTTTAGCAATACTTCTGTCTTTCATTTTTGTGAGCAAGTCATTTAGCTTCACCTGAGTAACAGGCTCAGCTTTCATGCTTTTTAAAATTTTCCTAATTAGCAAGATAACAGAAAAAATACGTTTTGCGGTGTTACAGCTTGTTTAAAAGTATTAACAAAAAGTTAAAAGAATGACAAATAATTTGTGTGTTTTAATGTTAAAGCAATAGCCACAGTTAACTGTTAAACGCTCTGTAAAGACTTAGACTGATTGGAAACCCATTTCTTGCTTCACCTCTTAAATCAAAAAGTAGACATCTGTTTTTAAGACCTCTGTGCTTAGAAAGGAGTTTGTTAAATGGACACTAGAAAGCATTATGAATGTGAGGGCACTGACTTGGCTTTTCTGTCCTGTTCTGTCCTCAGAGGAGGGCCTAACCCTTGACCTCTTTTGCGGAAATGATGAAGTCTGCCACTGCTCCTGAAAACAAGAAGAAATACAATCAAAAACACACAGGCAAATGAGGCAGTTTTATGAAGTCCCAAGAAAATAGTAAAAATAAATCTATTAGAGCATACTAAATGCATGTTCAAAATGTACTATTTTCATCATTAATGGTTTAAGAAGAAAAATGCTGGATACTCATCAGTGAACGCCTTCACATTAGTAATGGAAACAGAATAAGCAGAAGACAAACCACAAACATTTAAATTCAGACTCAGTGGGGCACTGTGGCACACTGATCAAATTGTGGAACGGAGGCAATCTCCCACTTTGGCACAACCAACAGTTGGCTGACAGACGGACCAATTTTGGTCTCTCCTCACTATGATCTGTCTTCAGTTGTATGCAGAGCCATGATTAACCCTAAATATGGAGCTGAAGTTAGAAAGCATGGTCACTGGATCTGTTATTTAACCATGTAATGAAAATTCTGAGAGCCTTTTAAAGGTTTCACACACCTAGCAAAACTACTAAATCATCATTGTTCATTACATGTTGTTTCCACGATTTTCCAAACTCAAAGCTCAGGTCCGGACAACATGTTTTGTAGAGGTATGAGCAACCAAAAGGCACCTGGTTGTCATGACCTCTGCTTGAACTCAAGCCACGTCTCAAACAAAAAGCAGGTCTAACAAGGCCTCAAACTTTTATGACTCACGGTCTGTTTGAAGTAGCCAAGACTTAGATAGCCATTTGCCAAACGCCAAAATTCCATTCATGCAGTTCAAAGTTAATATCCAAAATATAAAGGTTGAAAAAGAAATTGTGTACTTATTTAGGAAAAACAAAAGAAATCTATGGGGTAAAACTTAAAAGGGAATGTCTTGTGACACTTATAGTCAATACACAAATTTGGTGAGTAACAAAGTCTAAAATTACCTATAAGCCCCAAGTGATAAAATAAACTAATAACAACTAGTTATGCTTTCATTGCTTTCATTGGTTACTGTACAAAGCTAACTGTTCATTAAGAGTGTTGTTCATTTGTCACCATGGCAACTAAAGTACCTTCTGCAAGAAAGAATCCAACTTCTTGATCTGTCGTCAATGCAATAAGATGAGGGCAAAAGCAAACAGCTGGTTCTGGACAGGAGACGCTAAAGTGTAAACTTACCCCAAACCAAAACACTGCAATTATACTGTTGTGATTATAGACCAATTTTACATGGGTACCATTAAAGAAGTAGATGATAAATTTCAGTTCTGTCTTAAAACAACACCGGGTTGGCCTTTTGTACTGGTAAGTTTCTGGTCATTGCAATCCTGCACTTGTTCAAACTTAACATTGCGCAGTCCCTGAGTAATCTGCATCCAATGTAAGTGATGAGAGTTAAAAACCAAATAGTTCTCTTTCTAAATATAGAAAAAATCCACAGTTTTTCAGAAGTGAACATAGTTATCTAACAGTCATATCAATGGTCGTCTTCAAAATTCACAGTCATTCAGTAGTGAATTCCCTCTTTGATTTTCATACAGTGAGGGAATCTGGTACTAGTTAGATAAGATAAAGTTCTTTATTTCTCCCCACTCCAGGGGAAATTTACGTTGTTACAGCAGCTTTATTTACAATATATACAAGGGTGAAAAAAAAATTTTTAACAGAAAAAATTAAAATAAAAATAAAGTTTAAAAGTGCAAAGATGACTGTAACTTAAAGAAACATTCACTTGATCAGATTAACAAGACTGTAACTAACCATCATTTTTACTTTGAGTTTAGCTATAGAATGCATTTTTACCCAGAACAAAAACTCTAAATTATGTCCCCATTCACTTACACTGGCAAAATATTAGGAAGACACCATTTAATGGTCAGGAGCAGGGAAAAACTATACGTGGGCACTTGACAACTGCTTCAGGGAAGATTCTTCTTCTTCTTTTAAAAAAAAAACCCTTTTTCTTTAAGTCAATCATCTGTTGTAGACTTTTCATGAAGCGCTAACAAGTAGAAACCCCATATTAATGTTGTGTTGAGTATTTTATCAGTTTTGTTCATGACATACTGAACAATTAATTTGTCATATTTTAACAACATTTTTCTTAATTGTTGAGGTCAACACAGGTTCAAGCATTGTGGTGGTATCCACCGCCCCCCTCCCACCCCCTCGGCCAACAAGCTAAATATTCGGATATTTCGGATATTTGTCATTAATTGGGCCCAAATATCCAGAGCCCAGAAATTGTTATTCGGACCAGCCCTAGTATTCTGCCTCCATTCAAGGCTTCAGGATAAATCCACAGGAGTAAACTTCTAGAAACGGAAGCAGTAGTTAATATGAAATTGGTTATATGATCCTAAATTTGCAATTTAGGTTGGTCAAATGCCTATTTAATAGTATGTATGTTTTTACACACCTTAAATCATTTGACCAACATGTCCTGAACTATTAATTTAAATCAGAAAGGACCAAAAAAATACAAGAGACATATGCTGCTCTAACTGTCTGAGATGTGTGCATGTGTGTGTTTGACTGAGGAAGGAGTGGTCCAGCTGTTTTTCCTCTCAGGGTGGGGTAAGGGGTGTGGGGTGGGGTTATTTGGCTGAGTGAGTAGACACTAGTGTCCTTTGTCCCCTTCTTTAGCTGAGTATGACTCCTGGAAAGGGGGCCTGGGCCCCGTAAACTGGTGGTATGTCGAAGTGGCCATCAAAAGAAAAGTGTCTGTTGATGTAGTTCTTCTGTGTGCTGCACGTGTGGATTCCAATTTAAATTTTTAATTTAAAAAAAAAAAAAAAATTGAAATATGTTTTTTTTTTCCTGAAGCTACAATTTTATGCCACAGCAACAATGTTTGATTGTAGATGTTATGTTCTCTACTATTGTTGAATGTTGATGAAAAAATTATTTTGAAAAAGTGAGTTTAGACGTATGAGCTTGTTCAATATATTGTTTCATGATATTACATGTTAACAGAGTCACACATTACAAGGGTCAGCTAGTTTTTCAAAAGACAGAACTCTGCCTACATCTAGTGGTCAATTTGATGCATTACACAAAGAAATCAGTGAAAAAAAAAAATTCACATAATCAGAATGAAACAAGAATAAATTGATTTGACAAATTAAGAATCTTTGAAATAAAAGGATCAACATATTACCTTGAGTCTAACTGATGCCTCAGATCATCTCTTCCATAGCTCTGTTGAGAGTACGAGGCCCCCTGAAAGCAAATCACAATTTCAACAGCATTAATTGAAAAATGCTGCAAATGTTGATTATTTTTATTGCTTTTGTAATTGTTGGAAAATGCAAAGGGCCTACAGGAATCTTAAATAATGAAAGCACTATGTCATGTAACTGTTAACCTTTCTACAGTGAGACACACTGGTACGACATTCAGTCATGTCTTGACGTGATCTAACTACAGACTGGCACTGACTATTTTCTTAGAAGCACTTGTAGCACGAAACAGGTTTTAGTGTAAAGACCATGCATGAAAAGTTTGTCTTACATTTCTTGGTGGAGAGGAATGTCTGCGATAATTCCCAAAGTTGGGGTTATCATCAAAGTATCGGCGATCATTGGGTGGATAGCTCCCTTCACTATGACCTCTTTCTTCCTGGTAATTGTCCTGGTAATTGTTCTGGTAACTGTCCTGGTAACTTTCTTGGTAATTTCGAGGATTACCGTACCATGAGTCATCATTAAATCCTCTATCAAATTCCACCCCCAGCCGTGGCATTGGGTTCCTCTTTTCAACAATATTGACAACTCGATGAACCGTCACCTGAAATGACAAGACATCATGACTGACATTTTAGTACATTAGCCTGAGTAAAAAGGTAATAAAGGAAAAAAAAAACTACATAGTAGATCACATGTGAGAGGAGGATGTTGGCAAAGCTCACATCCATCATAGACAATCCCTCTCACCCACTGTGTGACACTGTGGGGTCTTTAAGCAGCTCCTTCAGCAGCAGACTGAGACATCCACCCTGCAAGAAGGAGCGCTATCACAGGTCCTTCATTCCATCTGCTATAAGACTTTACAACATCAGCATCACTCAGCATCACTGGATGATGTTAACATAAACTGGACTCATATCATTACCACCCCAAACCATAAAATTTGCACAGACAATATTGCACTGCTACATCTTTGCACTTTTTAAACTTTATTTTTTTTAAGCCACTTTATATTGCATTGTCTTACAGTGTGTCAATACTGTACTATTTCATCCTCATTTCTCACCCCTGTACATATTGTAAATATTATTACTACTGTTCTATTATTATCTTATTTCTATTACTACATCTATTGCTACATAAGCTGCTGTAACAATGTGAATTTTCCCTGGCGTGGGGAGAAATAAAGGACTTATCTTATCTACATAATGTTCCAGTGCTTGAGTGTCATGAGAATTCGCTACAACACTGAAGAAAATCTCACTACTACAATGAATACCTGCCAAGGTCATTCAAAGCTAATCAAAACCTTAAAACTTCTAACAGCAAAAGTGTCACAATACCAAGGACAGTTAAAGTGGCAATATCAATGATTTTTTGTTGAAATACAAGTCTGTCAAGTCACAACCTATTGCCAAATGAGGTAACAGTTTGAGGTAAATTCAGGGGGGACCTTCTGGCTTTTTAAAATTTACTTAAAACCAGTCATGACCATCTGTAGCAATGCTAAATCCAGGTTGTAACAACAATTCCCCTGCAAAAAAAGGCCAGGGGAATTGTTTTGGTGAAAATTTTACATGCAGGAAGACAATCAAAGTCATTAAAAGGGATAATTTGCTGAAAGATAAAATCAAGCAGGTCTGTCTTAATGCAGAATCCAAATCTTGAGCAAAATTAGCCACTTCAGCTCAGAGGTTGTCATTGTTGCTTCCCATATATATCAAAGAGGATATTAAAAATGACAAAATGAAGACGGTGAAAAAGAGGGAGAAAGCCAAAAAAGATTTAGTATGTCCCAGGAAAGAATGTAACTGTCAAAGTTTAAAGTATAATGTTTTGACAAAACTGTATTTACAATTGTATGTACACTGCATAAAAAGTACATACTTCGTGGCAGCTGAAGTATATAATGAAAGTAAAAAGAAAAAGTATACAATATGGAAATCAGAAACTGTTGGGATTTCTGGGAAGTAATGTTCTGAAACACATCAAATGCAATTATCGATTACAAATTGCAATTAACAGTTATAGCCACAGGTACTAACAGTTTAACAATGCAGTTTTTCACTTATTACCTAGTCAGCTTAGTCAAAAGGAATACAGCTTTTGCCATGTAAACCACATCTTTCCTTACCTCTCTTGCATCTGCTGATGAGAAGTGGTCTTCATATGCTTCTCTAATACCTTTTCGACCACGTCGATATGCCACTACAAAAGGGAAAAAAAGAATATGTGCTGTTTAGAATTCAATGTAAGGCTATGAAGTAACTTTTACATTGTGCTTAATATATAGCAAAATGATAAAATTCTATTCATACAGATATGACATGAACTGGAAGAGGACTGAATAGACATGTTTAGGAGAGCAAAAACCTGACATTGTTCTACAGGTAGCCAAAATAAAGGCCAGATACTTTAAAAACACTGTTGTGATACATGAGTGCGGAATATTTATCCCTGATCAGCAATGCAATAGGCTGTCTAATTTGTAAGTCATCAGTTGAGGCAGAAACAAACTGGGCTGTTAGTATATTGTCCAGTGAAAGAAAGCTTCAATTCAAACTGTCAGGCTTCTTTTCCCTCCTGGTGAACTTTGTAAAGATGGAGATCAGACCCACAATCTTTAAAAGTTTTGATGATGACACTTCATCATGCTTTGTCAGGGTTTCTTTAACACTGGGGGGCAACATAGATAGGCATGGCTCTGTTGGATGGCTGTTAAGCACCTTTCATAAGAACACTGGGGTGTTGGCAGAGGATGGGAGCTGGAGGCTGCTGGTAAAGATCTGTCCAGCTGTTGTTCTGACAATTCATAACAGGCATGCACTTTGGACAGAAAACATTTCTAGCAGGCCCTTGTTGACTGACAGTTTTTGTGTTTGTCACATCCACGAGACCCACTCTTTCACCTACTTGGTCAAATGCATCAGTCACTGGACAGTCAGTAGACTTCCAACCTTTCTTAAATGCAATAAAGTCATAAAAATTTGTTCTCCATTATAGTCTTTTTGAAAATGCTTTTCTAATGAATATTGAGAATACGCTATGCTGACATGGCTTATTTTTATGAGAAACCTTGTGCAGACAGTTATTCATAGTTATTATACACATTTGGATTTATTTACCAAACTGATTACTCTAGTCATCAGCTGAAGTCTGCACAGGACGCTGAATGCTAAAGCGTCCAACTCCAGCACAATCCTACAGAAACAATACGATTTCAAAAATTTCTGGCATGACCTAGCCAGGCTCACATTTATGATGACTGAAATAATTCTCTTTAATCAAACTAGAAAAAAAACAATGAAGAGTCTGCAAAGATAATCTATGCTTGAAAATACTGTCGTCTTAACATCCTAAAACTATGTTGTATAGGCACAACTTCACTTGATGTGCTATAAAAATTTCTGCATGCAGAAAAAAGTGAAACAGCAAAAACAGTCCAGTTGTAGGATGAGACTTCTATGAAAGACTACTGTAGGGTTGAAAAAACATGCAAAATGCAGTTATTTTCACACACTGTTGCAGGAGTGATGTTGGTTCCCTGTCTGGTGTCCTCAAGATGTTTCAGGGAATAATGATGAACCTATAAGCAAAAAAGAAATAAAGCTTTATTCATCTGACTCCATCAGTGCACAAACACCCTGAAGAACAGACCCTGTAGCATACACAAACACACACACAAATACATGCATGGACACGATCTTTGACCTCTGTTCAACAACATTTGTAGTATAGCACAACCAAAACATTAACTGATCCCTTTTCATAAACGGTGACTTCTACAGGAGGAGGCAATGCTGAAGTTAGCATTTGATTTACAGCTTTCAATCTGGCAATTATGGGATTTCTAGTCTCACTGAGCCAGCTCTGTAGTAAGTAATGGTCTGGCTGCACTTTAGTATCGTTCTATTGTTCACATTTGACTTGTATAAATACAGCGGTTTTAGATGTGGACCTAGTGCAGTTTGGTCTGGATGTAGATAAAAGCACTGTTTTTTGTTTATAGGTTTGTTGTTGTTATTGTTTTCATTTTTACAAACAGAATAAAGCTTATACATATGTGAAATGGCGTTTTACCAAATCTTAAGCCTCTCTGGACACAGTAACTGAAGGCTGTGCAGATTTGCGAGCCTAAGTATCGCAGTATTTTCGCAGAAACTGTAGAATACAGGTTTCACAATTTTGCAAGTAAGTTTCAGCGTTAGAATTTTACCTGAAATGTGGAACTGAATGTATAACAGGCTTTTACAGAAGTAAGAGTTGCAGGTATATAAAGGTTTAGGTCGCCCCTTAAGCTAATTTCACCGTCGTAGGGGGACACTGTTTGTCCGTTCCCCCTTTCACAGCCAAATACCCAGAGTACCTAGATGTCTGCAGCAGGGATGAATGTAAACAGTCCACATAAGTGAGAAGAGGAATTGGTGTTAGAGACATTGCTGTCAAACTGTGGAGAGGTAACTTTTGCTATGCATTCTACTGTATGTTGATGTAAATGGGCTAAAAAGATGTAATAGCATTGTTGTTAGCACACCTAGCTAGTATAAATATCAGTACACGAGGAAGTCGTAAGAAACTCACCAAACAATGAGGCTATTTCAACACTCCTTGCCGCAAAGGCCACATTACATATCCTGCCTATCGCTTAAAGACATAAATACACCAATATAAATTACACGACACGACACCCAAACTTCCCTCTCGTAGACATATGCACAACCAAACCACAGCTACAAACACTCTACAGTAACGCCAAACACACCATTTCCTGTAGGTTCTTCTTCGGTGAAAACATCTGTGAGCAATGAGCTGCCGCCATCTTGTGGCGACAACACGAATAGTCCTGTCGCCACAAGATGGCGGCCGCCGATCGCTCTGAACAAGTTTTCCTTACTTCGCTAAATTACAGATAATATTAGCTCTACTAGTAAATTAGTAAAACCGTGGGGGGAAATGAATTACTTTTTAAATTTGAAACTAAAACAAACAACACAGAATGGCAAAACTGTAAATTATATCCACATCAAAAATCTGTATTTTTTACAAATACATATTGTCCCCTTACAACATTTGACAGTGAAATGGAAATCAGAGACAAATATTCATCAGTAGGGGAGACCAGGTATGGTTGTAACATGGGGAGAGTTGTAACACCACCAATTCCTCTAATCAGGGATAAGATAGGAGTCACATGATCATTTCAGTATTTACCCACTCCTCCCCCACATCACACACAGTTACTGTCAAGGCGGGAAACAGGTGCATGTAGATTCTATAGAGAAAAAAAATGATTTTGAGGTAAGAAAGTACATTTTCTGACCAAGACTATATTTTGTTTAGTCCTTATACTATTGCAGATAAAGCCATGTGACTTATATTAGAGTAAATTGTAGTTTTTTAGGCAAAATGTGATGTATTTTTCCCCTGCTAATTTCAACCCACTATGCTAATACAGCTAGCTAAACAATGGCTGACAGGGGTGGGGTGGGTTGTAACACATCTTTAAAAAGTGTTACAACCATCCCCTTCCTTACAACTAAGGACACTTTCTTGATTTTAATCATGTTACAGAATGCCTAGGCAGTGGAAAAGAAAGACTGACAGAGGTGTGCCTGCAGATGTTTTTAAAAGAACATCTGATGAGGTCACAAAGAAGGGCAAATCAGTCAGATCAGTTGCATCAGATCAGTTGCAAAGGCACGTGGGATCTGTCATGTAACACTGAGCAGATACTGCAAATCACTACAGAAGATGAGAGACCAGGGGTCCAGTGATCTTCCCAGTGTAGGTTACAGGAGCAGCAACGAAATTTTCTCTGAGGTGCAGGAGGAAATGTTAGCGGATTGTTTGACTCAGGCAGCCGACCTGTATTATGGACTGACTCCACGTGAGGTAAGCATATGACAGGTTAGTCACTGGAGACCAGAATAGAATTGAATTTTATTTCAGTAAACCTCTTATTGAAGCATATCATAGGGTGTGCCCACTGTTTTGGTTTTTTTTTGCCTACTTGTTACAACTTACCCCAGCATGTGTTACAACATACCCCAGTAGTGGGGTAGGTTGTAACAAAGGATCTCCATGTATTTAACATCACCTCATCAGGTCTGTGATATTCTTGCAGAGGTTTGACTTGGCGCCTTGTTAGTAAACAAATGTGGGTATGTTGTATTAAAATTTGAGAATTCTAACTCAAAAATTCAGTGAGTTGAAAGTGCTGAAAGAAAAGTGTTACAACCATACCCGGTCTCCCCTATTTTACAGGTATTTGCCTTTATTTGAAAAAATATTCTGTATATTATTTTAAAATCATTTTGTAATTGCTCCTTTACAGACTTTTTGTTTTGTTGAATTACAGATAATAACTAGTAAGATCACTGAAAACAGTATGAATTTACTTGTTAATGTTACGCCGAAATAAACAACAAAGACAAGCAAAACTGTAAATTAAAAATCTGTATTTTTAAAAATGGTAGTTCATTAAGAAATGGTAAGAAGACACGAGTGAAATTGCAGGAGGATAAAAAAGAGTATTTTTTAACTTTTGAAAGACAAATCATGCATAGTAATGGAAAACCATTGTTGAACTGTTACTTTACATATTTTTCATTTTGTTTAAATAAAAACAACCAGTAAACTCACAGAACAAGAAAGCACTAACTTACGTATTGATTGTAAAAACAAACTAAATGTAAAAATGGCCACATTTGTAAATACTGTCCAAATCTAAAGTCTGCAATTTTACAAATACTCATTTGTTGTGTTATACAATTTGACCATAAAATCACACTCTTCTCTCTGTTCTAAATACAGTCACACATATATCATTAATATTTATATATTTATTGTTATTTAAAATGCAACACGTGTATTAATTAATTATCATTTTGTAACTGTTCCTGACAGATTTTCAGTTTTCTTAAATTACAGATAACAATTAGAAACATCACAGAAAAAATGTAAACATGAATGTAGAACCAAAACAAACAAACAAGAAAGAAAAACTGATCATAATTTCCACAACAAATATCTGTATTGTTAAAAATGATAATTTATTATTTAACAATTTTGACCACCACAGAACAGAACAAATACTTGCACATTTTATCTGTGAATGTCAAATATCAGCTCCAAGCTCACTGAAAGATGAACAGCTATTGTTCAGAGGCCGCGTGGTCACTTAAACACTTAAACACTTAAAACGCTCAGTTGCTTGGTTACCTTGAGAGAACGGCCTGTGGAGTTTGGAGAAGACCAGAAGACCAGAATTTAAATCATAAAACATATGTCCTGTTTTATGCTGCAGTCTGCTGGAGAGGCAGTATAAAACACAAGGATGCAAGGCGTCTGAACAAACTGATTAAAAAAGCTGGCTCTGTGGTTGGAATCAGATTGAACTCATTGGAGGATGAGGTGGAGAGACGGGCACTTAGAAAGATGGAGGCCATTCTGACAAACATGGATCATCCACTTCATATCTGCCTCAGTGAACAGCAAAACATCAGTGGTGGACGGCTCCTTTCTCTGCGCTGCAGGACAGAAAGATTCAGAAAATCTTTCATACCAACAGCAGTTAGACTGTATAATTCTAAAGTAAACAGATGAGATCCCAGATGATTGAATTTCCCTTCGGAGATTAATAAAGTTATTGTATTGTATTGGTTTCTGAGGGAGATCAGTAACAGAGATGTCTAGAATCCTCCATGTTCTCTGCCCAATGCAGTACAGTGGGTGGGGCCTCTGTTGCTAGGCAGCAACAACACGTGAATTTGGAAAGTTGGACTGGATAAACTTTTAAAATAATACATTCTTCATTCATTTTTGACTTGGATTATATTTATAGTTTTTCAGTCAGAATGCAAATTCATGCATTTTTTCTGTAATTTTCCGAGACTTTATCTGTAATTTAGCAGTTAAAAAAATGATCTTTTTAAAGAATGTTTTACAATACTTAATACACATCAATTTAATTATTTTTTACAGTAAAAAAACTTAAAAATGACCATTTCCAAAAATAAGAAAATACAGTTAGTTTTTAAAAAATAATAACAAATAAATAAAAAATAAATACACTTACAATAATAGAAATACTCTTTTCATGTGATTTTGCTTTATTATCTGTAGATTAGCAAAATGAGGAAAATTTGTAAAATATCAAGTTAAAGAATTATTTATCGTTTTTCAGTGCTTAATACAGTTTTTTCAAATAATCAGTAAAATAATATTTATTTGCTTTTGCAGATAAATACAGTAAAGCAAAAATGTATATATTTTTGCAATCAGACATAGTATAAGAATTAATAACCATTTATTAAAATACAAATGTTTCATGTGGACATCATGTACGGGTTTGCCTTGTTTTTACAGTTAACATGTAAATTATTATATTCACTGGATATTATTTATAGTTTAACAGTTAAAATAGCAGTTTAAGAAATTATTCACTATTTTTCTATCCTTAATATACAGATTTTTTCTTTAAAATAACAGAAAACACCTGTAAATATATGATTTTATATCAAACGATGCAGAAATATATATATATTTTGAGTGTATTTATTTATTTAAATTGTATTAAATCATAGAAATACTTCATTCATATATTCTAAAAACACTGTAAAAGAATATTGTTCAAATACAAATTTTGATGTTTTGTCAGGAAATTATTCACTATTTTTGTAAGTTTAATATACTTAATTTTTCTTTTCACAAAAAATCTGGAAGTAAAAAAAATCCTGAAATATATAAAGTGAAAATAATGTCAATGTAACTTTTATTGACCCTAATAAATAATGCCTGTTAATAGTGGAGACATGCTATTAAATATTATTAATATTTCATTCATATATTATAAACACTGTAAAAAGAATAAATTACATTATTTTAAATAAAGATTTTGTTGTTGACATTATGTACAGTTTTGTTAGGAAACTATTCATTATTTTTCAAACCTTAATATACAGAATTTTTCTTTAAAATGACAGTAAAAATCTGTAAAATGACATTTGTTTTCTGAAATATAAAGTGAAAATAGTGTCATTTTAGTTAAAGCTAGTAAAAGAATAAACCATTTTACCATCTGTGAAAACACAGATTCTGGATATATATATTATTTACCATTTTGAACTGTTAGTTATTGTTAACATGTAAATGGATATTTACAGAGATTCTACTAGTTATTATGTCTGATTTAAGCAGATCTACAAAATAACAGTATGTTGTTTTTAAAACATAGAGTGAAAACCAGTTTTTAACAGTTTAACATCTTCAACACTTCATTAGAAGACCACAACATGGATTTGAGTCACATCATATACACGACATAAACAATTAAAACTGAAACCTTCAGTCCTGTTTGATTCAGAACCTCCGGTTTGTACAACAGCAACATGGTTCTATTTAACCATAGAGGCAGACACATGCAGAAATATACATTTTAGTTTAGTTTATTTGACCAATTTGGATGTATTTTGTATCTTTTAAATTTGGTCGTCCTCTCCTTCTTTTTTTGGAATTAGAGGACAATTTAGAGAATCCAATTAGCCTAATCTGTGTTTTTTTTGTGTTGTGGGAGGAAACCGGAGTGTCCCGGGGAAAACCCACGCAAGCACGGGGAGAAAACACACAACTCCCCACAGAAACATGAAGAAGTGTTTCTGTGAGGCTACAGCGCTGAACGCTGAGCCACTATGCTGCCCTTAGGATAGAGGGAGGACAGAGGGAGGACAGAGGGAGGATAGAGAGAGGATAGAGGGAGGACAGAAGGAGGACAGAGAGAGGATAGAGAGAGGACAGAGGGAGGACAGAAGAAGGACAGAGAGAGGATAGAGAGAGGACAGAGAGAGGACAGAGGGAGGAAAGGAGGATAGAGGGAGGACAGAGGGAGAATAGAGGGAGGACAGAGGGGTAAGAAAGGGGTGCGAAAGGGGGAAAATGGGAGAAAGATGGTAGAAGTTGGTAGGAAGTTGGAGAAAGGAAGTTTAGAACATCCAGCTCCAGCAACCCACCTTCTTCCTCTTCTCTTTCTTTTCTTTTTTTACCATTTTCTCCTCCTCTCTCTGCTCTGCGCTCTTGAAACAGCAGAAGAATCTCTTCTTCTGCTGCTGTTTCTTAGCGAGGCACTCCTGCAGCTCTTCATTGTCTTTCTGCAGGGTTTTGTTTTCTTCTTCAGATTTTTTGCTCTGTTCTGTCAGGACTTTTACTGCCTCCTGGATTGACGACTTGTCCTGCTCCAGAGCTTTATTTACCAACTGGAGATCATCATTTTTAGCTTCCAGATCCAGTTTTTCTGTCTGGAGATTTTCATTTTTAATCTCCAGATCCAGTTTTTCTGTCTGGAGATTTTCATTTTTAATCTCCAGATCCAGTTTTTCTGTCTGGAGATTTTCATTTTTAATCTCAAGATCCAGCTTTTCTTTCTGGAGATTTTCATTTTTAATCTCCAGATCCAGTTTTTCTTTCTGGAGATTTTCATTTTTAATCTCCAGATCCAGTGTTTCTCTCTGGAGAGTTTCATTTTTTATCTCCAGGTTGTTGACCTCATCTCTGAGGGTTTTGGTTGTTCCCTCAAATTCCTGATTTTTTTCGTGGAGGTCTTTGTTTTCTCTTTCCAGTTGTAGATTTTGATCTTGGAAGTCTTTACTTTTGACCTCCAACTCTTCTTTCTCAGCTTTATATTTATCCTTCAGTTTCATTAAGGTCTCTTTAGCCTTGGTTTTTATCTCCTTGTTTTTCTCCTGAAGGACCTTTATCTCCTCGGCCATCCTCTCTGTTTGCTTGGTGAGGTCCTTGTTGTGCTTTTCAAGGGCTTTGTTGGAGGCCTTGAGCTCCTTTTTTTCGCTGGTCAGAGTTACTATCTCAGCCTGCATGTCGAACCTTCCAGACCTATTGTTGTCAGATTTGTCTGGCTTTCTCGACACTTCCTCCAGCTGTTTTTCCAGCATTTTATTTTGCTCCTGGAGCGTCTTTTTAGCTTCCTGCAGCTCCTTTATAATTTTCTGCGTCTCTTTCGTCTCGTCCTTGCGAGTTCTTTCTCGGTCCTGCAGAGCCAAAAATTCCTCTTCAGCCAATTCCTTTTTCAACTCCAGCTCTTGATTTTCAAGCTGGAGATCTCTGACTTTCTCCTGCAGTTGTTTCATGCCCTTTGTCAGAAGGACTTTCTCTGCCTGGAGGTTTTTGCACTTCTGCTCCAGTTCATGTAGCTTTTTCACTTCCCCCATCTTGGGAGTGTTTTGGTTTGCTGGTTCTGGGGCCTCGTCCAACGCCTGGTCGGGCTGTTCGTTGGCCTCCAGCAAATCTTCTATTGGGTTCTCCAGAAGATCTTCCAGCTTGCTACTTTTGTCCTGGTCAGAGGCGCAACTTTTGTCGTTTTGTCCACGACGAGAGGTGTTTTTCTTCTTCTTTCCTGGCATTTTACCGTCAAAGCAAAGGTGATGCCAATAAAATAAATTCTACAAAAATATTACTCAGCAGATTGAGTTTCTGTCTCAAACAAGGTTCTTTGTCTACAGTTGGTCGTTTGGTCTCGTGAATTCTGTGGTTGAATGCTCAGTAAATCCTAAGTAAATCGCTGGATGGGAATCCGAGAATGACCGACCTCCGATTTGCTCAACCTTTTTATACTTTTGGAAAGGGTTGGACATCATTGTGATGTCATCATACGTATATGATGTCATAATACATGTAATGGCATCAAATTATGACATCAAACACCAACGGAATTTTCATGTTGCCTAGCAACAAATTTGAATAATGCACCACCTACTGGCAACCAAAGACAATTCTATGGGCCCCAAAACGAGCCCAGAAACATTTCATTGACCTCAAACTCAATGCTGCACTTCCTCTGGTGCTCAGCGACAAACCTGTTGAGTTTGAAGTGGATCGGAGACAAAGTTGTCAAGATACATGAAGACAGCACACATATAGAGACTTGGTAGAGACACCTGGATAATAAGTTGGACTGCACTGTAACAGATTGCTGTAAAAATACAGCATATTTTGTACAGTAATATACTGTTCTTTGTAAATACAGCTTTTTCTTCTTCTTAGGGCTCCTGCGGAGGGCGGGGCATCCCGTCCATGTGCGTCGAGCCGACCAGATGAACCAGTTTCTTCCACTGCTGGTGGTCTTGTGCCAGCAGCTCTGCATCCTCTACAGCAACTCCATGTTGTTTGAGGACGCCCGCAACAACGTAAATACAGCTGAATACTGTAAATTCATGTGTTTTTAAAGAACAAAATATTAACAGCAAACTACCGTACAATCTTACAGCAGATTACAGTATTTTTCTGTTTTGGGTTGATTTGAGTCCAACCGTTACTCGTCTCAGCAAGTCTTCCTGCACATCACCGCATTTAGCAACCGGTTAACACAAAGAAGTGACGAAATAGGTTAAAAATATTATGTATCAGCGATTTTACTCATTACTGAGGGAAGAACTGGGAGAAAAAGGAAGAACTGAGGACGACGATTTTCGGCTGGCTCAGACCTGCAGGGACCCCCAGCTGATCCATCCTGCTCCGGTGGTTCACTAAACAAGGTAACTGTGATTTTTAAAAAGTCAGCCTAACTTTTAATTCTGTCAGTCTATTTTATGTTTCATTCTTTGACAGTAACATAAACATAACCAGTTAGTTACTGCTTGGTGTTAGCCCCGAGTCGCTAGCATTAATGCTAACGTTTCCCCACACTGTTAGCTAGCTAGCTAGCATGAATGCTAACACACTGTTAGCTAGCAGCTAGCATACCCCTTTGGCTGCAGAGTGGACACAACTTTGGGTCTTTCTTTTAAACCAGACCAGGAAGATGAATTTCTAAGCAACCAGATCCAACTAGGTTAAGTTATCTGTCACTGTCTTTCATGTAATTTTCCATCAACTATACAATGTGATGCTCCACTGATCTGTTATCAAATCTCCACATGTACTTGTCTGCATTCGACCATTTAGGTAATTTCAAGTTTTTAAAAGGTTTGTAGGATGTGTTATGTTGCTTTTCTCTCCACTTAGGAAAGGCAAATTTGGGTGTTATGCAAACGGCTGCAAAAATTTGATTTAAATGTGTATTGAACTAAATAGCTGTTTTAAGTGGAACCCTCTGTTTTGCTTAATAATTTGAGTTTCCTGTTTATTTTTGTGTTTTTTGGATGAATGTGACAGTGTTCCATATTAAGTTCAAGGGATCTTTCCCTACCACACCTAATATATTCTTTCTTTGTCATTTCGTTGTAGGCTCTTTCTTGGTATCAACCCTGAGAGGGGAACAAAGCCAGCCAGGAGAAGGTGATGTTCCAGAGGTCTGTGAAGCTGTTCCAGAAAAAGGCATCTACTGTAAATCCACATGTAGCCTTCTTTATAAAAAGACTGATGGACTCTGAGTGGGACTTCATGTAAACCCACAGCACCTCTCCACACAGAACCTCACTTTCACAAAGCAAATACCAGTCTGCAACCAGATGTTCATGTTGTCATTTTAAGGTAACAAGTCTCAGTATTGTGTTGGGTTCAGTATAAAATACTTCAGTTCCAGGTTTGTTCCTTGACTAGGTGTTTATTGAACATGATCAAGAGTTATGAAAGACTGATTCTGAAGGCAGGGTACCTGAAATGTGATATGCAATTTTTAAACAGATTGTTGACAACCTGTTAAACATCATTAATTGTTTTTATAGATTTTATTTTACAAGACTTGAATTACTTGAAATTTGTTAGTTGCTGAATGTGTTCAATGCAGTAGTTAAATAATTTAAGTGATATATAGGTATCTTTTGTTACAGTTCAGGAAAAATGAAAATCAAACTCAGTGTACCTGAACTAGAATATGCACAATGGGAACCTGTTCAGCATGAGGAAATGATTGTATGTTACTAAAATTGAATGGGTTAGATAGGTCAGTTTTTGAACTATGTTTGATACAGAGTTGGCTTTAATAAAAGCTTAATGTTGAAAAGTCATCTCTTGTCTGAGCCATTTTTATGCTATGCTATTTCCTGGGGCTTTCATTTTGAAAGCCCCAGGAAGTAGCTCTCTAAACAGCATAATACTGTAATATTTTTTACAGTAATAAACTGTTGTCGTAGAATACGGTAGGATTACTGTAAAATAACAGTGTGCTGCTGGCCACTTTTGCTGCCAGCTCTTTACTGTAAATTTACAGGGAGATTTCTTAGAGTGCAGTATTCACAGTTGTGGTCTGTTATTTTTTCCACAATTAATATGTAAATTAGTACTTTGTTTTCTCTGACTGGAGCTAGTAAAGTCACAGAATTTTTTTAAACTTACATATTGATTTTAAAATGAAATGAAAATTAAAAAAAAATAAATAAATAACAGGCCACAACTGCAAATACTGTCCAAATGAAAGCTCTGTAATTTTACAAATCCACATTTGTTCTCCTGTAATGTTTGACAGTGAAATTACACCTCTTTTTTTTTCTTTCTGTACTGACATCAGTGACAAATATAACATTATTTTAGAGGTACTTGTCCTTATTTGAAAGTAGTATCATTTTGTAACTGTTGCTTACAGATTTTCTGTAGTTGGTTAAATTACAGATTATAACCAGTAAAATAAAAAAATGCTAATTTACATTATAATGTAAAACCAAAACAAAGAACAAGCAAGGGCAAAAATGTATAATCAAATATTATATATCAAAAATCTATATTTTGAAAAATGAGATTTTGTTGTTTGACAATATTTGACCATTAAGCTACACTTTCAATGTGTCTAAATCAGCAAAAACTTTGATACTGATATTTGCTGTTATTTTGAAAGAGAAGAAAACATGTATATAAAAAGGACTGAAAAAGAGAGAAATTATTTCTTAAAACTGTAAATTTACAGATTTTCTCTGTTTTGGTAATGAGTGAAATTGTGTGTTCACATCAAAAATCTGCATTTTTACACATAGTAATTTCTTCTCCTAAAGTGTTTAGGTTTAAAATGACACTCTTGCTTATTGTTATTTAAATCAGCCAGAATGTTCATGCATTCATTGTTATAATGGTGATGTACAGAATATTCAGGCCTCAATAACACATAGACCTCAGTGGATCTGCTTTACTGCAGATGCAGCTCCAAGTTTGTCCTCATTTCTCTGGATTTTATCTTAATGTTTTCATCCGCTTGGCTTCAGGAGACACATGGAGAATATTTGTGTGATTTGAGGAGGACAAAAAGACAGTTTTCTCTGTGTTGGGACTGTTGTTGGATGATGGATGGGAGCAGTTTGGCCAAGTGGATAAGATTTGTTAAAATGAGATGAAGGAAACTTGTAGTTAGAAGACGTGAGGGTTTTTCTTTTAATTGGACAAAGTTTGCTGTCATGTTGGCTGATCACTGAAGATGTTACTGACAAGTGGAACAATGATTTGAAAAACTAGGACGGATGCCCAAAGGAGTTTCACCAGAACATCAGCTACTGTCGCTGTGCTATTGAGTGGCGTTGTTCTCCTCTAGAAAGTGGATCCTGAATGTGTCATCTACAAGGTAGGGATCTACATGCTGAGACCCCCCATTTGTGTACAACAGATCTGTATTGCTGACTCTTAAGTGACTGTGGGTTACTGGTCAAACTGACTATGGTGCTATGATACACACACACACACACACACACACACACACACACACACACACACACACACACACACACACGACAAACTTGACATGTGTTGTTCAATATTTCAGTGAAGTACAAACTTGTATTATTCAGTACAATCAACAGCAAGCATGAGAGGAAGGTCTCGCTTGTTTTAATCTTGCCACGGATTTCTCTAATGTTTCTTCTCAAGAGGATTTTTGGAATTTTCCTTTCCTTGTCTCTTGTCTTAAGAATAATTACGGTACCGTTTTTGTATAAAATTTCATAAAGACATAAAGTCACCAGCAAGCCGTGGAATAAGATCTCTCTTGCTCTTACCAAAGGGATATCAAGGGTTTCTCTGATATTTACTCTCCAGAAGATATTTGGAATTTTTCCTTGGTGACACAACCTTGCATGTCAGACGAAATAATGCTACTTTTTCGGAGTGATTTATTGTGCAATTGTGCCAAATATTGCAGTGTTAAACTAATTTACATTATTGTTACATTAAGTCACCAGCAAGCCTTGGAAGAGGGTTCCACCAATTCCTTCCTTTATCGAGGATTTTTGGAGTTTTCCTTGTTGACAAGAGCTTGTTGGATTGATGACATAACTTTTGAAAATATAATTTATGCTAGATTTCTTGTTTAAAATTTCAGGTAAGTGCTAACTTGTATTGTTGTTACATCAAGTCACTAGGATCCTTGGAAGAGGGTCCCTCTTTCCAAGTTCTTCCGAAGGGTTTCTCCAATATTTCCTCAAGAGAGGACATTTGGAGTTTTCCGTTGTTGACAAGAGCTTGCTGGATTGATGAAATGATGATTGTTTTTTTTTCAGATTTTATGCTGCATTTCTTGTTCAGAATTTCAGGTAAGTGCTATTTTGTGTTGTTGTTACATCATGTCATCAGCAAGCCTTGGAAGAGGGTCCCTCTTTCCTAAGTCTTCCCAAGGGGTTTCTCCAAATTTTGCCTCAATAGAGGACATTTGGTGTTTTCATTGTTGACACGAGCTTGCTAGATTGATGCCATAACTTTGTTTAATGTAATCTATTCTACAGGTCTTGTCCAATATTTCAGGTAAGTGCTATTTTGTGTTGTTGTTACATCATGTCATCAGCAAGCCTTGGAAGAGGGTCCTTCTTTCCTAAGTCTTCCCAAGGTGTTTCTCCAATATTTCCTCAAGAGAGGACATTTGGAGTTTTTCCTTGTTGACAAGAGCTTGCTGGATTGATGACATAACTTTGTTTAATGTAATTTATTCTACAGGTCTTGTACAAAATTTAAGGTAAGTGCTGTCTTGTGTTGTTGTTACATCATATCACCAGCAAGCCTTGGAAGAGGGTCCCTCTTTCCAAGTTCTTCCCAAGGGTTTCTCCAATATTTCCTCAAGAGAGGACATTTGGAGTTTTCCCTTGTTGACAAGAGCTTGCTGGATTGATGAAATGATTGTTTTTTTTCAGATTTTATGCTGCATTTCTTGTTCAAAATTTCAGGTAAGTGCTATCTTGTGTTGTTGTTCCATCATGTCACCAGCAAGCCTTGATAGACGGTCCCTCTTTCCAAGTTCTTTCCAACGGTTTCTCCAATATTTCCTCAAGAGAGGACATTTGGAGTTTTTCCTTGTTTACAAGAACTTGCTAGATTGATGGCATAACTTTGTTTAATGTAATCTATTCTACAGGTCTTTTTCAATATTTCAGGTAAGTTGTATTTTGTGTTGTTGTTACATCATGTCATCAGCAAGCCTTGGAAGAGGGTCTGTCTTTCCAAGTTCTTCCCAAGGGTTTCTCCAATGTTTCCTCAAGAGAGGACATTTGGAGTTTTTCCTTGTTGACAAGAGCTTGCTATATTGATTGCATAACTTTGTTTAATAGTAATTTCTTCTACAGGTCTTGTTTAAAATTTCAGGTAAGTGGTATCTTGTGTTGTTGTTACATCATGTCACCAGCAAGCCTTGGAAGAGGGCCCCTCTTTCCAAGTTCTTCCGAATAGTTTCTCCAATATTTCCTCAAGAGAGGACATTTGGAATTTTCCCTTGTTGACAAGAGCTTGCTGGATTGATGAAATGATGATTTTTTTTGTGTGTGTGTTTTTCAGATTTTATGCTGCATTTCTCATTCAAAATTTCAGGTAAGTGCTATCTTGTGTTGTTGTTACATCATGTCATCAGCAAACCTTGGACGAGGGTCCGTCTTTCCAAGTTCTTCCCAAGGGTTTCTCCAAAATTTCCTCAATAGAGGACATTTGGAGTTTTCCTTGTTGACACGAGCTTGATAGATTGATGCCATAACTTTGTTTAATGTAATCTATTCTACAGGTCTTGTTTAAAATTTCAGGTAAGTGCTATCTTGTGTTGTTGTTACATCATGTCACCAGCAAGCCTTGGAAGAGGGTCCCTCTTTCCAAGTTCTTCCCAAGGGTTTCTTCAATGTTTCCTCAAGAGAGGACATTTGGAGTTTTTCCTTGTTGACAAGAGCTTGCTAGATTGATGACATAACTTTGTTTAATAGTAATTTCTTGTACAGGTCTTGTTTAAAATTTCAGGTAAGTGGTATCTTGTGTTGTTGTTACATCATGTCACCAGCAAGCCTTGGAAGAGGGTCCCTCTTTCCAAGTTCTTCCCAAGGGTTTCTCCAATATTTCCTCAAGAGAGGACATTTGGAGTTTTCCCTTGTTGACAAGAGCTTGCTGGATTGATGACATAACTTTGCTTAATGTAATTTATTCTACAGGTCTTGTACAAAATTTCAGGTAAGTGGTATCTTGTGTTGTTACATCATGTCACCAGCAAGCCTTGGAAGAGGGTCCCTCTTTCCAATTTCTTCCCAAGGGTTTCTCCAATATTTCCTCAAGAGAGGACATTTGGAGTTTTTCCTTGTTGACAAGAGCTTGCTGGATTGATGACATAACTTTGTTTAATGTAATTTATTCTACAGGTCTTGTACAAAATTTCAGGTAAGTGCTATTTTGTGTTGTTGTTACATCATGTCACCAGCAAGCCTTGGAAGAGGGTCCCTCTTTCCAAGTTCTTCCCAAGGGTTTCTCCAATATTTCCTCAATAGAGGACATTTGGAGTTTTCCTTGTTGACACGAGCTTGCTAGATTGATGCCATAACTTTGTTTAATGTAATCTATTCTACAGGTCTTGTTTAAAATTTCAGGTAAGTGCTATCTTGTGTTGTTGTTACATCATGTCACCAGCAAGCCTTGGAAGAGGGTCCCTCTTTCCAAGTTCTTCCCAAGGGTTTCTCCAATATTTCCTCAAGAGAGGACATTTGGAGTTTTTCCTTGTTGACAAGAGCTTGCTAGATTGATGACATAACTTTGTTTAATAGTAATTTCTTGTACAGGTCTTGTTTAAAATTTCAGGTAAGTGGTATCTTGTGTTGTTGTTACATCATGTCACCAGCAAGCCTTGGAAGAGGGTCCCTCTTTCCAAGTTCTTCCCAAGGGTTTCTCCAATATTTCCTCAAGAGAGGACATTTGGAGTTTTTCCTTGTTGACAAGAGCTTGCTGGATTGATGACATAACTTTGTTTAATGTAATTTATTCTACAGGTCTTGTACAAAATTTCAGGTAAGTGCTATTTTGTGTTGTTGTTACATCATGTCACCAGCAAGCCTTGGAAGAGGGTCCCTCTTTCCAAGTTCTTCCCAAGGGTTTCTCCAATATTTCCTCAATAGAGGACATTTGGAGTTTTCCTTGTTGACACGAGCTTGCTAGATTGATGCCATAACTTTGTTTAATGTAATCTATTCTACAGGTCTTGTTTAAAATTTCAGGTAAGTGCTATCTTGTGTTGTTGTTACATCATGTCACCAGCAAGCCTTGGAAGAGGGTCCCTCTTTCCAAGTTCTTCCCAAGGGTTTCTCCAATATTTCCTCAAGAGAGGACATTTGGAGTTTTTCCTTGTTGACAAGAGCTTGCTAGATTGATGACATAACTTTGTTTAATAGTAATTTCTTGTACAGGTCTTGTTTAAAATTTCAGGTAAGTGGTATCTTGTGTTGTTGTTACATCATGTCACCAGCAAGCCTTGGAAGAGGGTCCCTCTTTCCAATTTCTTCCCAAGGGTTTCTCCAATATTTCCTCAAGAGAGGACATTTGGAGTTTTTCCTTGTTGACAAGAGCTTGCTGGATTGATGACATAACTTTGTTTAATGTAATTTATTCTACAGGTCTTGTACAAAATTTCAGGTAAGTGCTATTTTGTGTTGTTGTTACATCATGTCACCAGCAAGCCTTGGAAGAGGGTCCCTCTTTCCAAGTTCTTCCCAAGGGTTTCTCCAATATTTCCTCAATAGAGGACATTTGGAGTTTTCCTTGTTGACACGAGCTTGCTAGATTGATGCCATAACGTGGTTTAATGTAATCTATTCTACAGGTCTTGTTTAAAATTTCAGGTAAGTGCTATCTTGTGTTGTTGTTACATCATGTCACCAGCAAGCCTTGGAAGAGGGTCCCTCTTTCCAAGTTCTTCCCAAGGGTTTCTCCAATATTTCCTCAAGAGAGGACATTTGGAGTTTTTCCTTGTTGACAAGAGCTTGCTGGATTGATGACATAACTTTGTTTTAATGTAATTCATTATACAGGTCTTGTACAAAATTTCAGGTAAGTGCTATCTTGTGTTGTTGTTACATCATGTCACCAGCAAGCCTTGGAAGAGGGTCCCTCTTTCCAATTTCTTCCCAAGGGTTTCTCCAATATTTCCTCAAGAGAGGACATTTGGAGTTTTTCCTTGTTGACAAGAGCTTGCTAGATTGATGACAGAACTTTGTTTATAGTAATTTCTTGTACAGGTCTTGTTTAAAATTTCAGGTAAGTGGTATCTTGTGTTGTTGTTACATCATGTCACCAGCAAGCCTTGGAAGAGGGTCCCTCTTTCCAAGTTCTTCCCAAGGGTTTCTCCAATATTTCCTCAAGAGAGGACATTTGGAGTTTTTCCTTGTTGACAAGAGCTTGCTGGATTGATGACATAACTTTGTTTTAATGTAATTCATTATACAGGTCTTGTACAAAATTTCAGGTAAGTGCTATCTTGTTTTGTTGTTACATCATGTCACCAGCAAGCCTTGGAAGAGGGTCCCTCTTTCCAATTTCTTCCCAAGGGTTTCTCCAATATTTCCTCAAGAGAGGACATTTGGAGTTTTTCCTTGTTGACAAGAGCTTGCTAGATTGATGACAGAACTTTGTTTAATAGTAATTTCTTGTACAGGTCTTGTTTAAAATTTCAGGTAAGTGGTATCTTGTGTTGTTGTTACATCATGTCACCAGCAAGCCTTGGAAGAGGGTCCCTCTTTCCAAGTTCTTCCCAAGGGTTTCTCCAATATTTCCTCAAGAGAGGGCATTTGGACTTTTTCCTTGTTGATAAGAGCTTGCTATATTGATGGCATAACTTTGTTTAATGTAATCTATTCTACAGGTCTTGTTCAATGTTTCAGGTAAGTGCTATTTTGTTGTTACATCATGTCACCAGCAAGCCTTGGAAGAGGGTCCCTCTTTCCTAAGTCTTCCCAAGGTTTTTTCCAATATTTCCTCCAGAGAGGACATTTGGAGCTTTTCTTTGTTGACAAGAGTTGGTCTGACCCAAAGACTTCACGTGTATGAAGTATCTTGTTTCATAACTGTTCTAAAATTTGACAGTGTTCAATGAACATGCCGTATTGTTTGAAGTCACCAGCAAGCCTTGCAAGAAGGTTCCTCTTTCCTAAGTCTTTCCAAGGTTCTTTCCAATATTTACCCTCAAGTAAATATTAGGAGCTTTTCCTTGACACGAGCTTGCTGATCTGACCTAAAGACTTCACGTGGTTAAAGGTATTATTTGTATAACTGTTCTTTAATTTGACAACCTTCATCTGACTTGCAGTAATGTTACTTCAAGTCACCAGCAAGCGTTGGAACAGGGTCCCTCTGTCCTAAGTCTTCCCAAGGGTTTCTCCAGTACTTCCTCAAGAGCTTGCTGGATTGATGACATGACTTTGTTTCATGTAATTTATCCTACAGTTCTTGTTTAAAATTTCAGGTAAGAGTTAACTTGTGTCATTGTTACATCAAGTCACCAACAAGTCTTGGAAGACGTTCCCTCTTTCCTAAGTCTTGCCAAGGTTTTCTCCAGTATTTTCTCTCCAGTTTTCTCTTTAGCTGCTATATTGTTCATATTACAACTCTAGTCTCCAGTTCCAGAGCCACTTCATACCAATCCACTATTTTACCAGTACACTCTTGGGGTCAGAAGAACCCAATTCACTGCTCAATGAGGACGACGCTGAGACAGATGAAGAAGTGCGTGGTCTTCTCCCTCATCCTCTTCTCCTCAGTCCAGTCAATGCGTTGGACTAACATGGCAGCTCGGTCGCAAATTTTCTCTTTTAGTCTATATATTTTGTCTATATAGTGCTACTCGTTTGCGACTCCTCTGATCATGTGTTTGCTCACGTGTAGGTTCTCATTGGTGCCTCCAGCCTCCAGCATTCCTTGCGCTCATCCTCCTTCTAATGCACCACACCATCTCCAAATGATCATCTCCAGCCAGGCAGCATTCGGACCCCACTGCTCCCATTTATTGATTGTTTGTTAATGTTAATAAATGTACTTGTTTTGTTATTAGAACTGCTCTCAGTGTTCTGCATTTTGATCCATATTTTCTTCAATGAAAATCTAGTCACCCCATTTTTATCAGTAACAATACCAACAGACAAAATGAGAATATTTTTGATGATCAATCTCTTGAAAAATGTGCATATATTTCAAACATATAGCTATTAATAGCCCGTAATTGTATGATTACAACAGAAACCTGCTAAACGAAAACAGGCCACATTTAAGCAGTCTGCTTTGATGCACATTAGCCCAAGCCAGATGCTTGACATCATTTCTTGACTTTGTCACTGTTGGGGGTCAGATTCTGAGCTGTGGGAATTCTCAGGATAGAGTGAAGATTGTGTATCAGACAGACAACTCCTGTGTGATGTTTTGTTCATCTTGATTGCAAAGAGTTGCTCAGTAGGTTACCAAACATGCAGAGGATTTGAGCAGCATGTAGGTGGAGCTGAGGCATTGTTTCAGGGGTGAAACAAAGGAACTGTGCAGCACCCACAGACAGACTTTGCCTTGACCGTGTCACCATTTTGGAGTTTGATCATTTGGACGTTCATAAGGGCTCTTTCCACGTCGACAGCAAACGGCTTACTGAGAAGTTCAAACTTAATTTTCTAGCCTCCAAGCTATTGCACTGCACTCTGGGAATTGTAGTATCAGTGGTGTATGTATTATATACTCGTGGGCCAGTTCTGATAAACAAATAATATTATCTCATGGGCCAGATACAACTGTACCATGGCGGCCAGTGGGCCTTGAATTGGACTTGAAGTCCTCACAGTCGCATTATATATTCTATGTTACATCTGGACGTAGATTTTTGTTGTGTTATGACATACATGATTAGACAGAAGAATTTGCTCTGGAATGTTCTGCTCCTCCATCCACTACACATTTATATCAAGTGTTGTTTTGATTTAGTTGTACAATGTTTCTTAATGCAGGTCGAAGAAGCAACATCTTGTCTTGAAAGTGTGTCACAAAACACAGATCATACTTTTGTTCTGCAGTATCTGTTTTTGGACCTACAGAGCAGACTCAGCGGGCCAGGCAATCACATATGATGTTTAGATGGAACCCTCAGCAGGTGTGATGGAGGATCTTCACATTCAGCCAGATGTGATGGAGACTCAGCTGCAGAGAGTCTTGGTTCACCCGCCTCAGACACAGTCAGGTGTAATGGAGCTATGTGACCTGCAGACACTGTGGCTGCAGCTGCCACACAGAGAGATGTTGGTCAGTGTGCTGGTGGGTTTCAGGTGCTCCTTGCCTCAAGTACAGGAGGTCAGTCTTGCCTCCTGGGTGAATCCACCATCCAATCCAACCCTTCAGAGGACATCAAAGGACAATAATGGAGCAGCTTGAGCCTTTCCCCTATGACATTGTGATTATATGAATTAAAAATAATGAATTAAGTTATTACTTTCATATGTCGTTATTGTGCTGTTATTGTATATATGCAAATATATTAGTTATTATACATTCATTATTATATCATGCACTTAATGTAGCTCATCTAATGTTTTGTGTTTCTGTGTAATATATTAAACATCATTATTTATTTTCAAATAATTACTAATGAATGATTAAACTGTACTGTGTGAGGAATTTAACCAAGCCTGTCCCCTAATTCTATTATATTGCCAGATGCTGAGTTAAGTATAAAAATTAGTTTATATATGTTCTAAAGACTGTGTGGTTGTGTCTCAGCAGTGATGGTAGAACTTTTCATCACACTTCATGTAAATGAATATTCACCAACAATAATCCTCAACACAAATTTCCACGGAAAAATATAGAAACTTAAGCTAAAATAATATCAGTATTACGCTCAAGTCTAACAGGAGGGACACGGGGTTTCTACTAATGACGATGTGATTGCAAACAATTTTTATGCCAAGGAACCGGTGAGACTACAACTCACATTTACTGCAACGTTTTTGTTATGAGCTATTTAGAATTGACTTAAATTTAATGAATAAGGAAAATGTAAAATTTGGGAGAAGTGGGGAAACAATAACAAAAAAAAAAAAAAAAAAAAAAAAAAATTAGCAGAGGATGGTTTCGATCCATCGACCTCTGGGTTATGGGCCCAGCACGCTTCCGCTGCGCCACTCTGCTCACAGCGTAAAAGCGGAAAACAACAGCTTATATAGATAGTATAGCCTACCGTGTGCGTGTATTCGTCGTGATGATTTGCAAACTACAAAAGCCACTCGTAGCTGCCAAAACTTGTCTTATCTATCAAACCGAGTCGCTTATGTTTGCACATGATAATGCCGTGAATATTTTTATCAGGCTCATCATTTTGCAGTACACTATTGTGGACATTAAAGCAACATTTTAAAGTCTACATTTTATAACGTAAAAACTATCAAAGCAGGTGGGCTATGAAAAACACCAAAAAAATTAACACATCGTATACATTTATTTAATACCTCATTGCTGCTTTCTAAGCTTTAACATTGCATTGTCTTTTCTATTAATTTTAGGGGAGCTCAGGGCTCTTTTGTGGAGCAGATCTCACTAACTTCCCCCATAGTTCAAACGGTCCGTGTACGGATCTGGTAATTGGATTTTCCCTTTTGAAACGGGTATTGAAAAACAAAAAACGAGTGGTTATTTGATTTTCGTTTTAAAATACAAAAATTAAAATTGAAATATAAGGCGTTTTTCCTTTTTATGATCAAAAAGGGATATACGATTTTTAAAAAAAATGCTTTGATTTTCGTTTTATATTTAGAATAACCAGAAAGCAAAATCAGTAAGAGACAGAAACGAAAAAAGGTCAGTTTTTTCTTTTTCTGAGACCGGAAGTGGTCATCAGCAAGTGTGGAGCCAAACTACAGCAAGATTCTCAGAGGGCGGAGCCAGAGAGCAGCGATTGGTCAGACCATAGATATCTATAGAGGACAGCGCGCTAGCGTATCTAGTCTATGTATATCTATGGTCGGCACGTCTGGTAGCATCTCTGGCTGCTGTTGATCTTGTTTTTGGAGTAAAACACGGTAAGAAGATAAATACTTCGAACCAGTAGCGTTGTCTTGTTGTACGTTAAGTCAGCGACTTGTGAAGACTTGTGTTTTGTCGTGTTTGAGCAGTTGGTCCGGACGCGTTAGCTAGCGGGCTAATTAACACAGGTGGCTAACTTACCTGTGTTAGTTGCTGCAGCAGCTGTCCGTCATTATTAGAATGACATTCTCAACCTGTATTTCTCTGCTGTGTATTTTAACTTTTAAAAAAGTTATTTTACTTTAAGGTTAACTGAAACCCGTTGAGCTGCACTGAAATTTAACATTCAGCTGGTTTGAATTAAACCGCGCTTAACTTAACATTGCGCAACATTACCTCTCTGAATCTCCATAATTTCATTAAATTCCTTCTCTCTTCCACTGCTCAAGTTCAATCCAGTATATAAAATGACATTAATAGTGAGTAAACTAACAACCAGCCATTGTATTTATTTATTACTGCATGTATTTGTAGTACAACATGAGTTGAAACATCCTACTTTTGGATCTAGAACTGCACAAGCCGTTCATTTTCAGTCACCTGACGAGTTAAACTCCCCTTTTTATGTGAGGTTGAAGCAGAAAGTCTGAGTTAATAAAGTTGTTTATAATTTGCGATACCTGTTATCTCTGACTGAGGCTTTAGTTTTTGTTGAGCTGATTTACATTTAGAAACTTTGTTCAGGAAAATTTCTCAGTAGCTCAGAGGACAGGCTGCTTTTTACACAACCTTGTAAGAGAATGTCTGTCAATGCTTTCAGCAGAATTTAGAAACACAACACTTCCTAAACAGATATTTTGAGGCTGTGAGGTTGAACGTTTGAGAGTATATCAGTGTGTTTGTTTGTGGTCTTTCTGTTTCTAGGTGGAAGCTGAATTAGTGAGGATGACTCCTGCTCCTGTCATCTCTAAGCTCCTCACACATCTTTACCTGCACATGAGGAAAATCACTCCTGTAGAATGCAGGTATGTTTGTCATTATTATAAAAAGATGTTGCCTGGTGATCTGTCAGAAACCCATTATACAGAGTCAGCCAAAATAATGTTTACACACATCAGGAAAAGAAAAACTTGCATAAATATTTCAATACCAAATTTATTCAGACATCACCAGATTAATAAAAGTTATCTTTGGCCTCTACAATTACAAGAGATGCTCAAAGTGGAGGCCACTGGCTTCCAGACATTTCTGTTGTGTTGTAGACGTCACTTGTTGATGCTCCATTCATGAGGGTAGCGCCATCTGTTGGGAAAACATCGTACAACAGGACACAGAGTTGTCATGATTTGATCAAACTTAGAAAGAGGAATCTATATGTATAGAAGTACTTATACAAATGAAATATTTATAAAAGTTTTTCTTTTCCTGATGTGTGTATACATTATTTTGGCTGACTCTGAACTTAATGAGAACAAAACTGTCATTTAATTGTTTCTTTGAAAGCTTCTTTAGTGAAAACCAGCTGGTGTTCTGCTTTGAAACAAACTGCTGTTGAGGTCTGTGTTTTTAGGTTTAACCCCACAGTTTCTGAATGAACTGATAGTTTGTTTTTTTTCCTGATCAATGTGGACGTTATAATTGATGGTAACATTTACTGATCATATAATCTGCATGACAACATAACAGTATAACATTCTGACCACCTGACTAATACTGTGTTGGTCCCTTTATGCTGCTAAAACTCCTCTGACCCAGTGGTTCATCAGAACCTCTGGGGATGTCCTGTGGATTCTGTGGATCCTGTGGGTTGCAGGGTGGGTCCTACCTAGACCAGGCTGATCCTGGACCATCCCACAGATGCTCAATCAGATCTGGATGTGGGGAGTGTGGAACCCAGGTGAACAGCTTAGCTCTGTCATGTTCCTCTGACCACTCCTGAACAGTTTTAGTTCTTCCTGCTGAGGGTGGCAGCTGGCATCAAGGACTGCTGTTGCCATGGAGACTAGGGGGTTGTTTGTCCTGCAGTGTTTAGGTGGTGGTACATGTCAAACATCCACATGAATGTCAAGGTTTCCCAGCAGAACGTGACATTAGAACAAGATGATGGATGTTGTTCTCTTCAGCTGTTAGTGATCAGAATGTTGTGGCTGATCGGTGGATCTGTCTGCCTTTACTCTGACATCCAGAGTTATACAAAAGTGTAGTATGTGTGCAGTGCAGAAGACATTTACTTTATTGTATGCATTTTTTTTTTTAAGGGAGAGCATTTTTTTTTATCCACCTGAAGAAGACCTAATCTTTCCCTTCAAAGGATAGTTAATAATTACTACAGCTTCCATAGTGGTCCCATCAGAGAAAATCATATCCATATACAGATTTTTATTAATTCCAGGGCTGGTTCAGTAAAGATTATAATAATAACTACATCAGATAATTCTTGGTCACAGTTGGAATTTTGCAGCCTGAGAGATGGTTGAGAAGGTTTGCAGTTCTTGTTTTAGCAAAATATGTTATAATAGAAGATCTTTATTGTCATTGTACATGAAATTATCTGCAAACCAGCAAAGTGTATCAGTCTGAGATATCTAAAAATAAGTAAAGAAAAATGCTTCTAAAGCCAATAATAAACAGAATATTTTGAGGTAATATTCTAAAAAGGAAAGAAAAGCTCCATTCTCACTCCTCTCAGGATAAACTGTCATTAAAATTGACTTTAAATTTAGCTTCAACACGAGATAAAAACATTTACTTTCATTACTGATGTTGTCAAGTTTAGTAAAGTTCATGCTACTTTTATAAAATGATAAAAGTGAATAAATTGTATTTCTGTGATCTGTGTTTGATTTCTGTCTTTTCTCCTGTCATCCAGATGTTCAGAGGGAGATGATGCCACATCTGGTCCAGCTGATGGAAGGTCTTGAAGTTCTCTGACTGGCCTCGACTGAAGATGGTCGTCTCACTGGATTTAAGGTTCAGATCGTCAGTAACAAACTCCACCAATGAGCCAACAGGGAAGCTTTAGGTTTATTAAATGTTGCTATGAAGGTATCGCTGTTTTTCTTTGTGAATGCAATGTGCTCCAACTGAAACTTGAATTAGAACTTAGAAGTAAATCCTTCCATCTGAAAGGATTTAGTTGCATTAATAACCTCATAACATTCTAATTTTTATTCCAGTCTTGGTTGGAAATAGAATCTCTGTATTGATTCAGGTAAAAACTGAACTTCACAGCATGTTGAAGCAAAACAACCAGATGAAAACTGTGATGGTGTTGGATTGTCAGACCGTAATGTTGCAGCTCAAAGCAGCTTTTCTATCTCAGTTCATTCTGACATTCAGCTATGAATCAACACAGCAGATGGTGATCCATGCTGTGGAAGTCTCACATCTCCTGATTTAATGGAGCTGCTTTGCACTTTTTACACTGTTTATTCACCAACACTTTATTTAATAAAAGTCCCATCTAGTTTTTATGAGGAATGTGATGTTTTAATTTCTCTGTGAATAACTGCAGTCTAATGCAACAGCTGGAGTTGTAACATCTGTCCTGATATTGATCATGAAGTATTGATCAGAATACTTATGGTCAGCAGTCATCCCTGAAGTTTTACATTAAAATCTTTACTTGTGTTGTGAACTTTGGTAAGAAGCAGAAACGTTAGCGTTGCCATGGATACATGAGTGTTAAATTCTGTCCATGTTTCCATTTTGGGAAATTCAGTCCAGTTCCAGAATGTGGAGGAATTTAGTCTCACAATCACAGACAACAAATATTATCTGAAAGTTGGGTTATTGTTGTTTATCAGCACAATACAAAAAGATTAATGTTAGAAATATTCCAGTTAAGACTCTAGAATATCATGATTTATGTAAATTTACCTCAATAATATGAATGTTCAGGTTAAGATTATACAGTGATATTTATTATGTAAGTTTAGCTGATTAAAGTTTATGACTGCACTAAAATATTATTTAAATTGACATTATTATAACATTTAGGGTCAGACCCTACAGTACTGAGATTAAGAAATCAAATATTCTATAAAATGTAAATACACTGAACTCATTTGGATATATTTAAGTGAGACTCTACAATATTATTTGACACAAATCTATCTAAATCAAAATTTTAATAATTTTCACGCCAAACATTTACTGGACTGATTTAAATATTAAAATCACTCCTTTCTAATCCTCTGCTGTACGTTCAAACCTGAGGCCTTAAATAGAAACACACAAGTATCTGTTTGAAGGAACTTCTGCAGAGTCCTGGTTCCAGAACATGATGATAGAATTATAGACAAACTTTAACAAAAGCTGCCTGAGAGTTTACAGGTTTTTATGTTGGATTTCTTCAGTAATTTAATGAACGTTATCAGCAATAATCAAGTGTTCATTTGATGAACTTCATTTCCTAAAACATCCAGAATTGGAGCTCATATCTTTGGCAGCTGTAAAGTTTCTGCTCCTTCAAAGTTCACAACACAATGAATTAATTCCTAAAACACTCTCAATGCTGGAGAGCGTTTGTGATGCTGAAGCAGTGATCAGTTTTTCTGTTTCTTCTCTGGAGATGCACAATGAGGGACGTCTGCAGAGACTGAGAAAGAGTCTCACCACATCCTGACATGAGGAAAAGACTTTATTGAAGACTACAATGAGAAAAACTATCAGACAGCAGACGGCTGCATTCAAGGTGAGCTCTGAACATTTGATCTGGAACAGGAATTCAATAACGGCAGCATGAGCTTCATTTCAGTCTGTAGCTGCTGAATTCATGGATGAATCATCTGGCACTAGAGAAGAAGACCATCAAACATCCACGTCAGCTGATGGAGGTCCAAGAGTCTCACCAAACAAACAACCTACAGAGTGAAGACCTCGAATCTGATTGGACGGCCTCTTATTCAGCCACGTGTGAACAAATGCCTCTAAGTTGATTTGTTTTCTAAAATAAATGTAGTTTGAGTCCTAATCTATGCCTGTGTGTTTGCTTCTTTACACGGCTGTTAACAGTTTAGGCTGTTAGATTGTTCCAGATAAGACAAGTACAAGATTCTTCAGAGCCGTTCTACCACAAGCCTGACAGGAAGAACTCCAACAGCTACTGAATGTTCCTGTGGTCCCCTCAAGGCTACAGGAGGAGTCCTACAAGGACGAGCCGGTCCACCTGATGGAGGCCAGTCGCTGAGGTTCAAAGCCAACACTGACTACGTGGACTTCTACTGGACCACATGGAGGCCTTCAAACCGGACCAACAAGTTCAGCGACTCCCCGACTCGTGGGTCTGAGGACGCCGCCGAGCCTCGGCTCAGCCGGCCTCCTGTCTGTGGGTGTTTGAGTGCTGAGAGGTTTGTGGATCCATGTGAACGTGTCTGTGTTGAAACAGCAGCTTTGGACTCAGTAACGCCGGGAAAAACCAAGAGCTCCTTTATTTGTGACTTCCACTAAAAAACTGAAGAAAATAAGTTTGCAGGGTTCTGACTGAACAGATTATTAAATAATGAAAACAATTGTTTAAATATTCCTTTAAACAATCCTTTTAGGTCTACATTTCCTTTACACTGACTTCTTGGTATATGTACAAGTATTTTGGGTGGAATATACCATTAAGCCCAATGTTCAAGGGTTCTTCTGGGAATATACCATTAAACCAACCTTTTAGGTAAATGTTCCAGGATGTTGAGTAGAATATACCATCAGATCAATCTTTTAGGTCTACATTTAAGGTGGAATACTCCTTTACACCAAGATTTTCTGGTCTACATTGAAGGATTTTAGGTGGAATATTCCTTTGAATGAACTTTTTAAGTTTATGTTCAAGGATATTGGGTGGAATATACCATCAGACCAACCTCCAAGGTCTACAGTAGTGAATTTTAGGTGGAATATACGATTAAACTCACCTTTTAGGTCTACATTGGAGGATTTTAGGTGGAATTTTCTTCCAAACCGTCTTTTAGTCTACATTTAAGGATGTTTAGGATGGTATATTCTTCGGAACCAACTTCTCAGGTCTACATTTCAGGTGGAATATTCCTCCATACTAACTTTTTTGGTCTACACTGAAGGATTTTTTCTAAACCACCCTTTCGGGTCTATATTTGGGGTTTTAGGTGGAATATTCCTTTTAACCAGCCCCTCAGGTCTCTGAGGATTTTGGATGGAATACTCGGTTAAACCAACATTTTAGGTGCATGTCCAAGGATTTTTGGTGGAATGTTCCTTTAAGGTCGATGTTTTAGGACCTTGTAGGTGGAATACTTCCTGAAACCAACCTTTTAGGTCAACATTCAAAGATTTAAGGTGGAATATTCCTTTAAACCAACCTAAATTTCATGTTTTGATCATTATCAAGTGAGAAACCTCAATCCAGACTCCTCATAATGACGTTTGAGATTAATGCTGCTGTTATTTGTTTAGTCCAGACAAAATGACAGAAATCCACAACTGTAATTTTATTTCAGGACTCGGTTATTAAATGTCAAAACAATCCATGTGACTCTAAAAACTCAACAGCTGTACAAACTCTAAGATTAAACTCTCCACAAGGATCCAAAATAAGTTGGACTTCTACATGAGAGCTTTAATTATTCTTCATCTACTTCCTAAAATGTTTGGTCAATAAAAAGACAAAAGCTAATATTTTCAGCTGAACTAAAGACAGACTGTGATTTTTCTGCTCACATGTTGTGTTGCTGTAAACTTACTCTTTCAAATAAATACCCTCCTAACCCCCTGGAAACCAGCGTTTGTCCTGTTTTTGTGTTGCTCCTCGTTGACCCTAGACAGCCGGGTCGTAATGTTTTTTGAGCAACACACCATACTATGATGTTTTTACAATGATGGTTCTACTATGGAACCAGTTTGACATGTTCAGGCGTTCTTTGTGTGAAAACTCAGAGATTTCAGGTATCAGAAGGTGGTTTTCAACTTTCTTTGTTAACTTTCTGCCTCAACTTGAAACTAAATTTCCTTCAAACCCAGCCCTCTGGACTTCCAGTAAGCTGTGTTCCTATTGGCTGTCCAGGTGGCTGCTTGGTGTTATTAGGAACACCTGAGCAGCTCAGTGTCTTCCTGCTTTATTTGGCTGCAAACAAACATTTCCTCTGTTTCTCTTCACCACAGAACCGGGTTTGGCTCCATTGCTTTAGTTTGTTTTTCAGGCGTTGGCTTGCAGCTTCCAGCAGTAAAATCGTCTTTAATGTGTTTCTTGGTGTGTTTTAGGGCTTTGTACTGGATAGTTGTCTTGGTAAAGGTGGTTCTTTAGCCACAGTTGGCACATGGTGCTAATGTGTGCAGTGATTAGTGGATTTGGTACAGCTGAGTTGTGTCTTTATCTTGGCTGTAGTGAGTCTTTAGAGGTTTTTGGTCAGACACATTCTGTATTCTTGTTTGAGAACCAACGTTGGTTGTCCAGAAGGTAAGAGATCCTGTCCTGATTCTTTGTTCTCAGAGGTTCTCTGGTAGGCTGCAGGAGACTTTAGTGTTTGGGTTGTGCTAGTTTGGTTTTTATACAGTTTCATTTGGATGACTATCTTGAGGCCCCTCCATGTGGTTTAGTGAGGTTTTCTGCAACAGTTCTACAAAACAACCTGCAGCAGAAGAGACTTTGAGAGTTTTTAGGAAGTTCTGGAGACCAGACTTTAGAGCAGCAGAAACATTTGTCAGCAGTTTGAGCAGGAGAAGGTGAGCTTCAGAGTAGAAATGAGATGGAAACCTTCTTGACGTGTGGTGAGGTCCTGTACCAAGAGTTTGAGCAGGTTGTGAAGAGTCTGTAGTTCTTTGTTCTGAAAGCACAAGAAGAGTCGACTCATTAAAGGAGAAAACAGGAGATATTGTTGGTTCTTCTGTCATTCTGCAGTTTCCAGTTTCCTTACACTGAATATCAAGTTTATATTTTAAATGATTTGCCATGTGAGCCCAAGAAGACTTCAATAAACTCCCTCCATCCCCTGGCCACGTTTTATTACGATGTTAAATTTTTTTTTTTTCTTTTTGACTGTTTTTGAGTTTCGATCATAATTTTAGCATAGTTTTTTCTCTTTGCTTGTTTAGTTTTGTCATCTGTGTGAAAGGTGCTAAACAAATAAAGCTGAATTGATAACTGAATAATTGACTAACTCATGATTGTGACAACAGAAGTATTTTCATTGTGATTTAAGGGTTTATTTCATTTCTGAGGTTGAGGTTAAAATCTTCACAGAAAAAAAGATTAAAGAAATAAACTACATAACAAAAAGCAATTAAATCAAAGGGAAAAAAATTTAATACAATAAAACTTTTAAAAAGTTTGATTATTAAAAAGTATTTTTTAAATGTTTAATTATCGAAAATATTTTATCTGTAATTTTTAATATTTGTATTTTAAAAATGTTGTTTAATTTCATAATTACATGTATTAAATCTTGTTTAATTATCTAATTCAATATTTTGTCTGTTTAATATAATTTAATTGTATTTAATGTTTAACTATATTAAACAGACAAAATATTGAATTAGATAATTAAACAAGATATAATACATGTAATTATGAAATTAAACAAATTTTTTAAAATACAAATATTAAAAATTACAGATAAAATATTTTTGATAATTAAACATTTAAAAAACACAATTAAACAAGAAGAATAGCAAACATTTAAAAAAATACAAAACATTTAGATTATTAAACCTTTAAAAAGACAAAACATTTAATTCAAAAATTAAATGTTTAATTAGAAAATTACATCTTTAAGACAATAAAACTTCAAATAGGAATTAAACAGAAAATACAATGAAGCATTTAAAAAGAAAATTAAACATTAAAAGGTGGTAAAACATTTAAAAAGAAAAACCTTAAAGATTTAATCGAAAAATTAAATATTGGGAAAGAAAAAAAATTCAAACAAGCCGATAAAACATTTGAAAAAACAATTAAACATTAAAAATACAAAACATTTGGAAATCAAATCAGACATTAGAAAAGAATAAAAGGTGAGAAAAGAGCAAAACTAAATGTTTAAGACGAATCAAACTAAAGAAAACATTCGAAAAGACACCAGTTAGACTTTAGAAGATCAAATTAAACAGAAGAGACAATAAAACCATCAAAAAGAGCAAAAACAGATGAAGGTCTTCAAGCGTTTTCTAGTCTGAAACGAAAACATCAAGTTGTTTCTTCAAACATTTCCTCTTTCTATGTTCTTGGTTTGATTGTGGATAGATTTACTAAGAACTCATTTCAGAAAACTGCTTTCCAGATAAAGTCTACTAGTAGTTGAAGGCATTGATCAAACTAATATTACCTTCTGATCTCCACAAACTTTACTGTTCAGTGAAGAGAATCAAAGTTTGTTGAGCATTTCTAAAAAACCCACAGGTGAAGGTCTGAGAAGAAGTCAGATGGATGGTCTAAATGTGAAATCAAGACTCATGGTCACAAGTTTTAAGGCTTCTGTTCACCAGAAAGTTCAAACTAAGTACTGAGAAACTTTTAAAATTTCAGTCCTCAGACTGTCTGAAGGTTCAAACTAACAGAGAACTACTCAAGAACTTTAAGATTTCAGTCCTCAGACTGTGGAATGGTTCAAACTAGCAGAGAACTACTCAGGAACTTAGAAGATATCAGTCCTTGGACTGTGTGAAAGTTAAATCTAACAGAGAACTACTGTGGGACTTAGAAAATTTCAGCCCTCAGACTGTCTGAAAGGTTCAAACTAACAGAGAAGTACTCAGGGAACTTAGAAAATTTCAGCCCTCAGACTGTGTGAAAGCTCAGGTCCTGAGGACTCGGGAGGTGTGGAGGCTTTGGAAAGTCTTGGAACTGAGGGTTCCACCCTCCAGCACAAAGGGTGAAGTCCAACCTCCTGAGAAAAACGGTCGAGTCAAGACTCGAGTTAAAAAAAAAGACTTGAAAACGACAAAAAATAGATGATAAATGCGCAAAAAAAAGAAGAATTAGTATCTGACGTATAGCTCAGGGGATAAGAAGACAGACTACCAACTGGAAGGTCGCAGGTTCAAGACCCACCACTGCAATTTTCTTTCTTTGGTCTTTGTCAGGATTTTGATAAAAACTTTAAGAAGGGTCTGGTCTTGAACCAGCGACCTGCAGCTCCATAGGCAAATTCCTTAACTCACTGAGCTACAGATCAGATAAAAAGAATAATTCGTCGTCCCTTTGACATCGTAGTTCATGAAGTGACCACATGGGCGGAGCCAAGGCGGAGTCTGGGTGGAGTCAGGGCGGAGATTAGGCGGGGGAGGTGGGTGGCGGCCTCCCCCCTCTACTCCCCCACTATCCCACCACACACACCTTCCCCCGCCCGACGAGTTCTTCGAGTCTCCACGAGTTCTTCGAGTCTCCACAGGTTTTCCCAAGTTTCTGGAGTTTCCATGAGGTCGGAGGCAGAACAAGCTGTCATGAAGAGGTGTTGAAGTCGGCGAGGATGGACTGACTTTTTACAGCGACTAGAAGGAAGACGACAAGAAGAGCAGGTCTTTAACCACCATCCATAAAATCCATGGAGTCGCTCCAGAGAAATGAAGGGAGGTCAACTTTTATCAACCTCCATCCAGATGTTCAACTTGATATCTTTACTTTGACATTTTTAGCACCATAAACCTTTAGTATCACACTTTATTATCATTTATTAAGACTTTAATGGAATCCACCAGCAGATTTAGTTTTTGTTGACAAACTTTCTTCTTGTCATTGTGGGACTGCAGTATTTAAAACTTCCTTCTATTTGACCTCATGTTTATTAGTTTTAGTGCAGAAAGTTATTTTAGTTGTCGATTAGTCTCTTAAAAACCAAATAATAAATTGGATTAGTCAAGAGGTTTAAATTTCTTACTTTGTCATATTTTAAATATGACAACAAATATAAAAATAAAGTGTCTTGAGACAATTTGGCGTGTAATTGGCGTTATATAAATAAAATTGAATTAAAATTGTATGTTGGAGTAATTCAGCCATATATGTTGGAAAACACATTTTCTTTGTCCATTAATCTGTCGTTTTCTCCAGTAATTAATTTCTTGTTTTGGTTTATAAAATGTCAAACCCAAATATATTCAGTTTACTGTCATAAAAACCAAAAAGATTCACATTCATGATGCAGGAATCAGGCAGTTTTTCACTTTTTATCTTAGTTTAGTCAGAAAGATAGTTGATAATGTGTGAATTGTTGCAGCTTGTGAGCCGTAAAAGGTTTTAATCTTTGGGGCCGAGTGTCAGAAAACATTTAGAAACGAACATCAACAAAACACTCAAAGATTTGAACATCATTAAAGGGAAATCCAACTTTTGCATGACAATGTCAAACTAAAGGACATTTATTTCCAACGTAAATGTGTGATATTCATCCTCTGGAGCTGTCTCTTCACATCGTCTTCCACCTGGACTGGTTTGGTCGGGAGTACGTGCAACAAACATTTGAAAAACTGCACTTTAACATCAATGAATGACACTGAAGTTTAATCGCTACATAAATGAGACGGAGTCTGGATGTGCTGCTCTGTCATTAACTCTTAAGTTTAGGGAAAGTTCTAACAAAAGAGGACAGTTCAGATGTGAGAATGAGCTTATTTTGAACAAACATCTCAGACTTTCTGAGCTTCAGCACCTCTAGCAAGATATTTTAACAACAAGCAACTCAAGAGATCCAGAAGTTGGAGAGAGTTAGCTTTAGCTGAGCCAAAGAACATGTGGGATGCTAACCTAGCAAACATTTCAGACTTTCCTCTGTGAATTCAGAGAAATAATTTCCTATTTAATGACAGAGCTACATATCTTAACTCAGTCTCATTAAAACAGACTCTAATTCAGTGTCATCCATCCATATTAAAGTGCAGTTACCCAAAATGTTTGTTGCATGAGCTCCAACAAAACCTGTCCAGGTAGAAGGCCACTTTGACAAACAGGAACTGGATGATTCCAAGCAGATTTATAGAAGGGGGAACCGGACTGTACTAAGTGTGGTCGAGTATAGAGGGGTGTTTTGTGGGTTTTTAAGGCTGATAATGATTATTAGTGAGACATTTGGAGTCGATATTCATTTGCAGTAAATGAAAGTATTTAAAATCTTGAGTTAAACTTAGAAGAACACAAACTCTAACAGGAAACTTTGTTGATACGTTTTTGTTTTGTTTACAGATGTTAAGTTAAAGGTTTTATTCGTGACATATAACCAATCAAATCACTCCAGAAGACAGAGCAACCACAGGTAGATTAAGGTTCAGAGCCAAAGTAGCGCCATTTTTAAATGTATTTATTACCGTAAATCAATAAAAAAATAAAATACTGATAATCAGTAAATCAGTCAGCCCACAATTACTACAATTCTACAATGTATGTCTCTTTCCTTTGACTTGTTATCTGTACAATATACGATGTATATGATGGCGTTTTTTCATACCAAAGGCTATACTATGATGTTTTCTAAGAGACATACTCTGTTTGTTCTGGCCCTGGGCCGCTGCACTCCTCCTCTGTTGTTTTCTGGATTGTACTCAGCTGCATGCCTTCGTCCACCCGGCCTCCGTTGACTCGTCCCGCCTGCCGTCTCTGGAGCTGAAGCTGGATTGGAACAGACCAAAGTACAGTCCAATCACGATGCCAGCTGCCTCTCAAAAGGCTCCTTCATCTGGCGGAACTTCTTCTGAAGGGAAGCTGAGCTGGCCAGGCAGAACTTTGGAGATGTGTTCCAGTGGTTGGTGGATGTGTGGGGAGATAGAGAGGGACCTTTGACTTGTTCAGAAAGGAAAACAGGAAACCCATTGGTAGTTTTAGTTTAGGGTGCTACTGCGGTGTGTTTTTGGGCTTGAAGAGGTGAACAGGAAGAGGGTTTTTTTGTATTGATTATCTTTTACTTTGTTCCTGGTTGGAATGCCCATCAATGTCAACATGAAGTTCACTTTTAGTTCTGTTTATTTATTATTATTTTACTACCACCCATTTGCTTTTAACCCCCTCACGTCGTGTTGTTGTAAACTTCCTCTTTCAAATAAATACTCGTCTAACCCTCTGGAAACCAGTGTTGGGATTGTTTTGGTGTTGCTCCTCGCCTACTTAAGACAGCCAGGACAAAACAACGTTTTGTGGACCAAAGGCTATACTACGATGTTTTTAGAGCGACATGCTATACTATGACGTTTTTTGGGCGACATGCTATACTATGTTTTAAGAGCGACATGCTATACCTTGATGTTTTAAGAACGACATGCTAAACTATGACGTTTTTTGAGCGACATGCTATACTATGATGTTTTTAGAGCAACATGCTATACCATGACATTTTTAGAGGGACATGCTATACTATGACGTTTTTAGAGCGACATGCTATACTATGACGTTTTTAGAACGACATGCTTTACGATGACATTTTTTGGACGACATGCTATACTATGACGTTTTTTGGACGACATGCTATACGATGACGTTTTTAGAGCAACATGCTTTACTATGACGTTTTTAGAGCGACATGCTATACTATGACGTTTTAAGAGCGACATGTTATACTATGACTTTCTTTGGACGACATGCTATACTATGATGTTTTTAGAGAGACATGCTATACTATGACGTTTCAAGAGCGACATGCTATACTATGACGTTTTTAAAGCGACATGCTATAATATGACGTTTTTAGAGCGACATGCTATACTATGAATTTTAGAGCGACATGCTATACTATGACATTTCAAGAGCGACATGCTATACGATGAAGTTTTTTGGACGACATGCTATACTATGATGTTTTTTGGGCGACATGTTATACTATGACGTTTTTAGAGCGACATTCTACACTATGACGTTTTTAGAGCGACTTGCTATACTATGACGTTTTTAGAGCGACATGCTGATACTATGACGTTTTTTGGACGAAAGGCTATACTATGACGTTTTTAAGAGCGACATGCTATAGTATGACGTTTTTAGAGCGACATGCTATGCTATGACATTTTTAGAGCGACATGCTATACTGTGATGTTTCAAGAGTGACATGCTATACTGTGATGTTTCAAGAGCTACATGCTACACTATGACGTTTTAGAGCGACATGCTATACGATGACGTTTTTTGGACGACATTCTATACTCTGACGTTTTTTGGGCGACATGCTATGCTATGACTTTTTTAGAGCGACATGCTATACTATGACATTTTTAGAGTAACATGCTATATGACGTTTCAAGAGCGACATGCAATAGTATGACGTTTTTTGGGCGACATGCTATACTATGACGTTTTTAGAGCGACATGCTATACTATGACGTTTTTAGAGCGACATGGTATATTATAAAGTTTTTAGAGCGACACGCCAAAGTATGACGTTTTTTAGAGCGACATGCTATACTATGACATTTTTAGAGCGACATGCTATACTATGAAGTTTTTAGAGCGACATGCTATACTATGACGTTTTTAGAGCGACATGCTATACTATGACGTTTTTAAAGCGACATGCTATACTATGTCGTTTTTAGAGCGACATGCTATACTATGACATTTTAGAGCGACATGCTATACTATGACGTTTCAAGAGCGACATGCTATACGATGAAGTTTTTTGGACGACATGTTATACTATGACGTTTTTAGAGCGACATTCTACACTATGACGTTTTTAGAGTGACTTGCTATACTATGACGTTTTTAGAGCGACATGCTATACTATGACGTTTTTTGGACGACATGTTATACTATGACGTTTTTAGAGTGACTTGCTATACTATGACGTTTTTAGAGCGACATGCTATACTATGACGTTTCAAGAGCGACATGCTATACGATCAAGTTTTTTGGACGACATGCTATACTGTGATGTTTCAAGAGCTACATGCTACACTATGACGTTTTAGAGCGACATGCTATACTATGACGTTTTAAGAGCTACATGCTATACGATGACGTTTCTTGGAGCAACATGCTATACTATGACGTTTTTTGGGCGACATGCTATACTATGACGTTTTTAGAGCGACATGCCATGCTATGACCTTTTAACAGCGACATTCTACACTATGACATTTTTAGAGCGACATGCTATACTATGACGTTTTTAGAGCGACATGCTATAGTATGACGTTTTTAGAGCGACATGCTATACTATGACATTTTTAGAGTAACGTGCTATATGACGTTTCAAGAGC